>NC_063057.1:25666426-25791875 GCF_018812025.1 Megalobrama amblycephala | reverse complement strand
CAAATTTGCCATAGTCAACTGAACTTCCTGTCTGCCATATTGTTTTTCTTTAAAAACCTACTTTTTCGAACTCCTCCTAGACCGTTGCTCCGATTTTCACCAAATTGAACCGTCTCATCTTCAGACCATGCCGACAAAAAGTTATGGATTTCAAGTCGATAAGTCAAACTGTTTTCGTATACCGGAGCAAAGAATTTGAGATATGCTGCAAAAATTACTCTTGAAGCTGTATCTCTACAATGCTTTAACATATTCAGACCAAACTTGGTACGTGTCATCACAAGCATGACCTGAGGCAAGATACAGTGTTTCGGAGCAGCGCCACCTACTGGAGTGGAGATATGAAAAATGAATATTTTTGCTTATAACTTCTGATAGGTTTGACCAAAAATCATAAATTTGGTCTTATTAGATTCGGGGCATCATGTTGAGTCGAATGATATCCAATTTTTCCATATCGGCCATTTTGGCCATCATCCAATTTGAATTTTGTGCTAAAACACTGTACTTTACGAACGCATTAGCATATCGATACAAAACTCGGTATGGGTCATCAGCACAATGCCCTGAAGGAGCCTGACAAGTTTCGGACCAGCGCCACCTTGTGGTCAAAAGTTATTATGAAATTTACAAAAATGTTAATAACGTTTGAATATATTAATCAATTGTAATGAAACTGGTCTCAGTAGATTCCTTGGGTCATACCGAGAACACGGATATCAAATTTGCTATAGTCGGCTGAACTTCCTGTCCACCATATTGTTTTTCTTTAAAAACATACTTTTTCGAACTCCTCCTAGACCGTTGCTCCGATTTTCACCAAAATCGAACCGTATCATTTTCAGACCATGCAGACAAAAAGTTATGGATTTCAAGTCGATATGTCAAGCTGTTTTCGTACACCGGAGCAACAAATCTGAGGCATGATGCAAAAACGACTCTTGAAGCTGTATCTCTGCAATGCTTTGACATTGACACCAAACTTTGCAAGTGTCATTGTCACCTCACTCTGACCATACCACAACAATTTGGACACAGCGCCACCTATTGGTCGAAAGTGATGAACCAGTAAATCATCATTTTTGATCATTTTTCAGCTCTTTTGCCTAAAATGATCTAAATAGGTCTTTAATTGCTCACTGTTGCATTTGGTCTGATGCTCACAGCCATGTTGGCTGGCTTCTTGTGCCTTTTTTGTGCTTGGCCCCGTAATTGCTGCTTGCAGCTATATTTAGGGGCCAAGCACCGAAGGTGCGGAGGCACCTATTGTTATTGTTGGCGTTCTTTTTTTTTTTTTTTTATTATTATTATTCTTCTTCTTCTTCTTCTTCCGCTCTTGAAGTCTATGACAGCCCATAGAACCGCTTGCGGGAAAGTTATGAAATTTGGCACACAGTTAGAGGACAGTCTGAGCTATGTCCATAGCAAATTTGGAGTCTCTATCTGAATCCCTTTAGCGCCACCAGCTGTCCAAAGTTGCACTTATGTTTATACTAATAACTTTTGAACCGTAAGTGCTAGAAACAAAATTCTTTTTTCCTCTGATTCCTTAGGTCAAGACGAATCGATTGCACCATATGACGTCATTTTCCGTCATGAAAATTTTTCCGCCATTTTGAATTTTCTGAAAAACGTACTTTTTCGAACTCCTCCTAGGCCGTTACTCCGATTTTCACGAAAATTGAACCAGATCATCTTCAGACCATGCCGACAAAAAGTTATGGAATTCAAGTTGATTCCTCAAACCGTTTTCGAAAAACACGCGAACAAATTGTACGTAGTGCTTGTGAAAATAGACATAAGACTGTATCTCCGCAACGCTTTATCGTATTCAGACCAAACTTGGTACCTGTCATCACAAGCATGACCTGAGGCAACATGCAGCGTTTCGGCGCAGCGCCACCTACTGGTGCGGAGATATGAAAAAATTTATGTTTTTGCTTATAACTTCTGATGGGTTTGGCCAAAAATCATAAATTTGGTCTCGTTGGATTGGGGGCATCATGCTGAGTCGAATGCTAACCAATTTTCCCATATCGGACATTTTGGCCGTCGGCCATTTTGAATTTTGTGCTAAAATGCTGTATTTTACGAACGCATTAGCGTATCGTTACGAAACTTGGTATGGGTCATCAGCACAATGCCCTGAAGGAGCCTGAGAAGTTTCGGACCAGCGCCACCTTGTGGTCAAAAGTTATAACAAAATTTACAAAAATGCTAATAACTTTTGACTATGTTAACCGATTGGAATGAATCTGGTCTCAGTAGATTCTGTGGGTCATGCTGAGAAAATAGATATCAAGTTTGCCATAGTTAGCTGAACTTCCTGTCCGCTGTATTGTTTGTCTTTAAAAACCTACTTTTTCGAACTCCTCCTAGACCGTTGCTCCGATTTTCACCAAAATCGAACCGTATCATCTTCAGACCATGTCAACAAAAAGTTATGGATTTCAAGTCGATAAGTCAAACCGTTTTCGTATACCAGCGCAACGAATTTGAGGCATGATGCAAAAACGACTCTTGAAGCTGTATCTCTGCAATGCTTTATCATATTCAGACCAAACTTGGTACGTGTAATCACAATCATGACCTGAGGCACCATACAGTGTTTCGGCGCAGCGCCACCTACTGGAGTGGAGATATGAAAAATGGCTTTTTTTGCTTATAACTTCTGAAGGGTTTGACCAAAATTCATAAATTTGATATGGGTCATCAGGACAATGCCCTGAAGGAGCCTGAGAGGTTCCAGACCAGCGCCACCTTGTGGTCAAAAGTTATAACAAAATTGACAAAAATGCTAATAACTTTTTTTTCTAATTGCTCACTGCTGCTGTTGGTCTGATGCTCCCAGCCATGTTGGCTGGCTTCTTGTGCCGTTTTTGTGCTTGGCCCTGTAATTGCTGCTTGCAGCTATATTTATTATTATTATTCTTCCGTTTCTTCTTCTTTTTCTTCCGCTCTTGAAGTCTATGAGCGCCCATAGAACCGCTTACGGGAAAGTTATGAAATTTGGCACACAGTTATAGGACAGTCTGAGCTATGTCCATAGCAAATTTGGAGTCTCTAACGCAATCCCTCTAGCGCCACCAGCTGTCCAAAGTTGCACTTATGTTTATGTTAATAACTTTTGAACCATAAGGGCTAGAAACAAAATTGTTTTTTCCTCTGATTCCTTGGCTCAAGCCGAATCGGTTGCACCCAATGACGTCATTTTCCGTCATGAACATTTTTCCGCCATTTTGAATTTTCTGAAAAACCTACTTTTTCGAACTCCTCCTAGGCCGTTACTCCGATTTTCACGAAAATTGAACCAGATCATCTTCAGACCATGCTGACAAAAGTTATGGAATTCAAGTCGATTGCTCAAACCGTTTTCGAAAAACACACGAACGAATTGTACGTAGCGCTTGCGAAAATAGAAGTAAGGCTGTATCTCTGTAACGCTTTATCATATTCAGACCAAACTTGGTACATGTCATCACAAGCATGACCTGAGGCACCATGCAGTGTTTCGGCGCAGCGCCACCTACTGGTGCGGAGATATGAAAAATGGCTATTTTTGCTTCTGATGGGTTTGGCCAAAAATCATAAATTTGGTCTCGTTGGATTCGGGGAATCATGCCGAGTCGAAGGATGTCCAATTTTCCCACTTCGGCCATTTTGAATTTTGTGCTAAAATGCTGTATTTTACGAACGCATTAGCGTATCGTTACGAAACTCGGTATAGGTCATCAGCACAATGCCCTGAAGGAGCCTGAGAAGTTTCGGATCAGCGCCACCTTGTGGTCAAAAGTTATAACAAAATGTACAAAAATGTTAATAACTTTTGACTGTATTCACCAATTGTAATGAAACTGGTCTCAGTAGATTCCTTGGGTCATGCTGAGAACATAGATATCAAATTTGCCATAGTCAGCTAAACTTCCTGTCCGCCATATTGTTTTTCTTTAAAAACCTACTTTTTCGAACTCCTAGACCGTTGCTCCGATTTTCACCAAAATTGAACCGTGTCATCTTCAGACCATGCCGACAAAAAGTTATGGATTTCAAGTCGATGTGTCAAACCGTTTTCGTATACCAGAGCAAAGAATTGAGGCATGATGCAAAAACGACTCTTGAAGCTGTATCTCTTCAGTGCTTTGACATATTGACACCAAACTTTGCAAGTTCCATTGTCACCTCACTCTGACCATACCACAACAATTTGGACACAGCGCCACCTATTGGTCGAAAGTGATGAAGCAGTAAATCCTCATTTTTGATCATTTTTCAGCTCTTTTGCCTAAAATGATCTTAATAGGTCTTTAATTGCTCACTGTTGCAGTTAGTCTGATGCTCCCAGCGGTGTTGGCTGGCTTCTTGTGCCGTTTTTGTGCTTGGCCCCCGTAATTGCTGCTTGCAGCTATATTTATTATTATTATTATTAAAACCAGAGGGGGGATGTTTTGAAAAGTTTTTTTTTTTTTTTTGAAAATTTGTTCAAACCACAGTGGAGCTATATACAATTTTTGGCAGCTGTTACAGAAACATTTTTACAAAACAAATTCTGATTTAACCTTGAGATTTGAAGTATTAGATATTTGCAACACTGCAATTACACTAATAATTCTTAATTTCTGATAGGAATGCAAAACCAATCGGTAGTTATAAATAGAATAACGAGACACAAACCTCTACATTCCATCGCGTTTGACCCCATTTATTTTTGATCACAGTGCATACACATACAAACTTTAAGTCCAAAAGTACGCATATTTGGAGAAATACACGTTTACCTCAGATTTCATTAGATAGAATATAAGCCGGGCCGTATGCAGGGTTTCATAATTACCGAGGTCAGAAAATGTTGTTTGGTGGGGGGGTACGGGGGCATGCTCCCCCGAGAAAATTTTGATTTCCTTAGTGTACATATGTGCATTTTTAAGACGTTTTAAGGCCAACAATAGCTTTAAAACCATATCAACAAATACATGCATGCACAGGTTTGAGACAGCGTTAATCGCCTTTTTGGTAATTTCATGACTTAACTTACAACAGAACAACGGACGGTGCATGCTCGTAGTTTCTTTTGCGCTTTATATAAGCTATAATAAAGTAATTATGCAGCGAGCGCCAGCGCATTTGCACATGCAATTCTTCAGTGCGCGCCACGAGCACAGTATAACGGATGATTGAACAGTCGTGTTAATTTCTCTGAGTTTTACCGACATAGCCTGACAACATCTCATCTGACCGCAGTTCACTGTTGTTTAACTGAAGCTCCCTCGTCGTCACCTGCACCTTTTCCGCGCTCATTTGACTGGCGCCTTGCGCTGCTGAGGTGAAGTCGGAATGCGTGTCTGAAAAGTGTCCCGTTTGTTGTGGTCGTAAAAGAGACAGTTCTATATAAACACAACGTTTTACTTGCCGATGTATATATACATAGGCGTAATTTGCGGGTGGGACGGGTGGGACATGTCCCCACCACTTTTTGAAAGGGTCGATATTGTCCCCCACCACTTTTTGAAACATCTCACGGCATCTCGCGGATATCTAATACAAAAGAAACACCTCTAGTTGATTATCAATTTTAATAATAGGCGATCTGGCGCTGGGATGTTGTTTTTGAAATCATGTTGAGTGCTCGTTCTCACTGCTATCAGAGGCGCAACAGTGTTCTCTTGGCGCTCGTGCACACTGCGCAGTGTTCACACGGACGAGCGCTTCAATCTATCATTTAACTGTTGCAGAGACTCTCTATTCATTACGTCGAATCACAAAACAAAATACACATAAACGTGTCCCTGCTCTTGATATACAATCACTGACGAACATCTTTGGTTTTAATGAAAAAAAAAAAAAAAATCATACATGGTTGGATTCGAATCTCTTGCATGCTAAATGAAAATATTGCCTCCAGTCCTTCAGGACAATCTATTTTCTACAGCGGATCCACGGATTTATTAACTAATATACATACATCATATTAATTTTAATATCATATTATTATTATTATTATTATTGTAATAATACAATTACAATACCCCCCCCACACATACACATTCCTGTCCCACCCACTTTTTAAAACAAAGTTACACCACTGTGTATATATATATATATATATATATATATATATATATATATATATATATATATATACAGCCTATATAAAACTAAACACAACCTCACGTTTTCCTACGTTTGCAGCCTCTGAAACTTGAGCGCCGTTTTCTAAAGTCTATGAGCGCAGCACACACAAATAAACTAAATTGACATACTGCAGTTAAATTTCAAAATGTGGTGTTTTTATATTTATAACATTTGAATACAGTTCAGCAACATATCACACGACCTGACGACCAAGAGAGCTGACAATTGACAATCACTTAATTTACCATCACCTCGAGATTGAAAATGTGACACTGATATTTTCAGTTCAACAAACAAGTTATTAATATTAAGTCACTTACATTTTAGATTAAATAATGACTTTTGATGTTTTGGTCTATTTTTGCAGCAAAAATAGATCCGATGAATCCAAACAAAGATCACAACATAGCGCATCTCACAGCAACACTCAATCGTGTTTTGAATGATTCAGTGTTTTGAACAACAACTCAATGACGACTCAATGACTCGCTTAATAAAACCGCTTATCACCTGCATTTGCGCTCACTATCGACAAACCAATCAAATTTGTTCAAAACTTTTTTTTAAATCGGTCCAAACACATTTTAATTTTTATTCAGGAGTTATGTATATACAAAACTATAACTTTTTATGACAGTAGTTTAGTGATAAAAAAAAAAAAAAAAAAAAATTGCAATTTTTTTTTTTTCTGTTTTTTTCCCCTCCCATCCTGTAGCCTACTCGCGCCCCCCTGGAAGAGTGTCCGCGCCCCCCGGAAGTGTGGCATTTTGAAATGTCAAAATGACTTTGCCTTTTGGACCCAGCTCTCACAGGACTTATCATATCTGTTGGGCACTGATATATGTTTGACTAATATGTTTGACATATGATGATTTTGGGGACCTTATATTATCCACTCAACAAAAATGTACTGTTAGCCGCTCTCACAGCATGGATACAATGTTAATACTCAGAATTTATGGCACGCTGCTTTTGATATTGTCTCAATTTTTTTGTTTATTATTTATTTATTTATTTATTTTAATTCATTTATTTTGTCTTCGTTCTAAGTTTGTATTATATTTCTATTTTTCTCTATAAGTCTACCAGGGTGGGATGGTTTGGGGTGGGTTCTAGATTTGTATAATTGTATTCTTGAATTTCTTTACTTTAAAAAAAAAAAAAAAAAAAAAACAACCTCAATAAAAAGTTAACAAAATGACTTTGCCATATTTCTCCTACATTTACCGCTAAAATACATGTCGCCAACTGTTCACTGTTTTCTTAAGGCCACCAGTGAGTCTGGGTGCGAGGGCCCTTTCAATGCTGCTTGCAGCTTTTATGTATAATTGTATTTTTTCATTTATTTATTTATGATACAACATTATATATTTATTTGTGTAAACTTACAATAACAAGAAAACGGTGTGCTTTTGTAATATATAGAAAACAAACAGGATGGTTGGGAACTGATGATTCTAAGGGCAGACAGGGGCCCCTCCCGCACACACCCATTATTATCTCATTCAAGTAGGTTAGTTTAATACAATGTGCATAAAATTGTTTCAGGTTAATCTGAGATGTGGTAGTCAGTAAAACTCTTAAAAACATTCAGATATCTGTTGTTCATTTAGGTGAGGAGCTACATCCGTGAGCACAGTCCACGGCAGCGTCCCAGCATGACACGTGATGGCTGGAAGAGGAGCATGGCGAGCAGTGGCAGCACCAGCGGTGTCAGTGCTCACAGCAGTAGTAATGCCAGCATGGTAAGCAGTGCCAGCAGTAGCACCGCTTCCACGGGGTCCAATTCCTCCACAAGCATCAGCCGTGCACACAGTGATGGAAACCTGGCCACTGCTGCAGAGCGAATACGAGACTCTAAGGTACATTCAGCACTCAATTACTTCAAGACATTAAGAAAAATAACATGAGACAGTGTACTGCAAAGGCGATATGTCTTAATACAAACATACAGTGCTGCCAGTGTAATCTGATTCACAAGGAAATGTCTTATAAATCAGTTATTTTAAATGGGAAAAAAAAAATACAGATTGAATCAGTCTGAGAAATCATTCACTGTATGATAGTGATGTGTGGATTAGCCCAAACGTCACCTGAATCCGCTTTTAAAAATTAGTCATCTGCCCACTCATGATGGGAATTCCAAATCACAGGAACCGACTCTCACCGTTCACTTAAAAGAGCTGACTCATTCGCAAATGGCACATCACTACCACCCACTTGCACCTATGATTTTCTCTGATTTAAATATCCGCACCCGACCCGATCGTTTGTCACATTAGAGTTAGATATTTAAAGTAAAAAGGTCTTTTTTGGCTAAACTAAGTGTTTTTTATAGAGGCTTTTTACTCCTTTAAAACTTAAAAGGGACCTATCATGCAAAATTCACTTTTGCATGGTTTTTGGACATAAATGTGTGTTGGCAGTGTGTGTACACAACCACCCTATAATGATAAAAATCCATCAACTCCTTTTTTTTAATTTCCATAAATCATAAGCAATGTCTCAGAACAAGCCGTTTGTCTGAGTTTTCAAAGAAAATGCTCCCTCAACTCTACCAAAATTTATGTCTGCATGATTAATTTCACAACAGACTGCTTTGTGAACAAATGTCAATACAAAGGGACAATTCAAAACAGAGGTTGAGCAAAAAATGTGTTACTCAAGGATAGATCAGTAAACTGTTCATGATCCAGCTAACAGTCTCCAGAGTGATTCTGGATACGGCTGTTATGAAGGTGAGAGCACTTTATTACAGTACATTGGAGTTGATTTACGGATATAAAGTTTACCAGTTTATTAAGCACCACCAGAAAATGCACAAGGTCTTTATATATTTGTTTACTGTTAGTTGTAATGAGTTTTTCTGTGTACTTCGCTGTGTATCTTGATGATAATGCAAGGGAGAGAGAGAGAGTTTAAGGATACTATTTTAACCCTCTGGGGTCTGAGGATTTTTGGGGCCCTGGAGAAGTTTTGACATGTCCTGACATTTGTGCTTTTTTCAGTTGTTCATAAACATATAAATGACAAAAGTGTCATTACACAGTATTCAGCACAAACTAGGCTACCATAATATGTGAGGAACATGTATGTACATGTTTGTGTTTTTGAAGGAATAACGCTTATGCATGGTTATTGAAAAAACAAAAAACTTAAGTCACTGAAATAAAGCCAAAAAATACATATTAAATCTGTGTTCACAAGACTTCTGGGTATTGGAGGTTGTAGACTAGAGTTTTTGCTTCAGAATGATGTAAAAATTATGCGGCCTACTCCTTCATATAAAACAATAGAGAGATTTAAATTTTGTAAGACACTTTTTGTCAAGAAACACAGTATGCGTAGAGGCGTGAATAATGAATAATGGGTGATTCTCACATGAGAAGACAAAAGAATCACATAATAATGACCTGAAAAGACTTGCATAATAATGAGGCCTTTCAGTCAGGTAGGCTGTGAAAAAACCTGTGAGACATTGATCATGTCTCAAGCTCATGGTGTATATCAAACATACAGAAAAAACAGCAATACTGTGAAATATTATTACAATTTAAAATAATGGTATTCTATTATATACTTGACCGCCGACCCGAGGGAGTTAATGCACACTTGCACTGTGTTTTATTAAGCTGTTACAGAGATTTTCTAGATCTAGATCTACGGTAAATTGGCTTGTACTAATATAGTGGATAAAAACAAGAAGTCAATATAAGTTATAACCGTAATTAAACTAAACTATACCTGTTCTATCTCCATGCAGCATATATTCACAGTTTCTGACATTATAGTTTGTCTTGACTGAATCCTGATAGGGGAGAACGAGCTTTTGAAGCTCCGCCCTCTTAAGCCGAGTGTAGCAGCTCATTTGCATTTAAATAGCACACACTGAAATGGCGTGTTTTTGCTCAACCCCAAAAAGTTGCAATGTGTTTTAATGTGCTATAAAAATTATCTGTTGAGTATTTTGAGCTAAAACTTCACATGCACACTCTGGGGACATAATAGGTCCCCTTTAAATTGGAATGTCACTGTTTCTGTCACTGCAAATTCCCGAACACACACAAGTCATTAAATATGTTCAGCCCAAGCAAAGTCTGGATATAGGCTTTATTAGTTTATTTTTCATATACATACAGCGTTTCACAGCCATTACATATCACATACCAGACACTTGATTGGTCCTGGTTAACCACTTCACTAAAATGTTCCCACACGGTACTTCCTTCTCTTTGTTTTTAATTCTCTTTTTTTGAAAATTCTCTCAGATCTATTTTGGCTCCATTGCTGCTTAAAAAGTGAACCCTGCAATTGCATCTGCAAATTAGTGCCTGATGAAAAATAAGGCAATAAAAATGCTAATATTTACATTCTGTTGGAAAACACCCTTCTCATAATAATTTGTTACTTTTGTGTAGATTTCGTGTATATTTTAGTTAAAACGCTTAGTATTAAGCAATTTCTCATGTAGTTTTTAATATCCACTAGGAATTTCTCTAGGCAAATGTTTTCCTTTATTGGTTCTCCTTGAAGAGATATGCTGTTTTGAAAACAGATATAAAAGTGATGCGCATTCTAGCAGAAATTTACTATATCGTACAATACTTGCATTATGCCTCAGCTGTTTGAAAAGCATCCGGATATACTGTTGCAGTAGAAAATTCTGAAGTTGCAAACGATTTCTCCTGCGATGAATTGAAGAAATGATGATAAACTTGCACGGTTAGTTTGACCAGGCCAACAGGCAACGCCCCACAGATGCAGTGTCAGTCGAAACAGGCAAGAGAGTGGGAGGAGAACTGTGCACTGGCTTTTAACTCTCTGGAGTCGGGAAACGCGCCGGTGCATTTTGCAGGATTTTTTTCACATTGCAGCAAAACAGACTAAAATACTCCATTTTTTGTCATAGAGACAGAAGTAATATATCAATTGAAACTATAGAATATCTTCTTTTATTTGTGTACACTCAGATTAAAAACAAAATGTTGTGCTTTTTGTAAAATAAAGAAAACTAACATAATGCGTGATCTGTCGTCTCCCTCTGAACAAAATCCAATCTGATAGTTCTCAGAAAATGAACTGTAACTTAGTGAATACTAATGACACAAAAATTAGACTTATGTCTAAAGAAATGTTGAAAAGTCAAATCAAAAACAAATATTCTCTGTTTATGTAATCTGTATGAAAAAAGAGCCTTGTCAGACGCCTGTGATTCAGCTCATTATCCGCTAATGCGGCCACGCCCACGGAGCCAGTGCTATTCAGACACAAATTCTGAGGCAATCCATGTATACATCGTCTCAATCGTGTATTTATTGTCTTTAAAAGTGTTTTGCATAGCCATAGTTAGCGATCTCTGCAAGCCTGTTAGTTCCTGGAATGTCACATGACTTGTTCTTCTTTAGATTAATTTGTGGACTAAATGTGCACAGAGCGCCCTCCGGCTGCAAGTATGAATTGAAAACACAGTATCCAGCGCTCATAGTAATGACAATAAATATTGAATAAATATTACTTCTCTGTATAGAAAATTGACATAAACATATGAGAATCCATCAATATTTCTCCAAATGTGCATGCTTTTAAGCTAAAAGCCTATGTGAAATGCCATAGAGGTAACATAATTGTTCAGACACTTTGCATCACAGAAATACATTATATTTTAAAGCATATAATAGAATACCATTATTTTAAATTGTAATAATATTTCACAGTATTGCTGTTTTTTCTGTATGTTTGATATACACCATGATGAGCTTGATACATGATCACAGAGGTTTTTTTCACAGCCTACCTGACTGAAAGGCCTCATTAATATGCAGGTCATTACAGGTCTTTTATGCAATTCTTTTGTCTTCTCAGGTGTGAATTACCGGATTACTCATGATGATTCACGCCTCCATGCATACTGTGTTTCTTGACAAAAAGTGTCTTAGAAAATTTAAATCTCTCTATTGTTTTATATGAACGAGTCGGCAGGATAATTTTTACATCATTTTGAAGAAAAACTCTAGTCTACAACCTCCAATACCCAGAAGTCTTGTGAACACATATATAATATTATTTTTTTGGCCTTATTTCAGTGACTTAAGTTTTTTGTTTTTTCAATAACCACGCATAAACGTTATTCCTTCAAAAAAACAAACATGTACATACATGTTCCTCACATATTATTGTAGCCTAGTTTGTGCTGAATGCAGTGTAATGACACTTTTTACATGAATATGTTTATGAACAACTGAAAAAAGCACAAATGTCAGGGCATGTCAGAACTTCTCCAGGGCCCCAAATCAGCCTCAGACTCCAGAGGGTTAACCTCTGGTGCTGGCCTCTCCTAATCTGGGTCATTGGGCCAATCACACTCAAGCTTCCGAAAGGAAAGTTTGCAATCCTTTGTCTAGAGATGGAGATGAAAGTAATAAAGATTCTTGTAATACTGATATGTTGCATAAGTATCCGCATATCATATACACGAGCATTTAAATCTTCAAAATACAAACTCATATCATAAGATTTCCACGAGCCATTCCTATCGTGACACTGATGATAAAATGTGTGATCCATTTGAATTCTATTGAGAGTTAAAAACTTTAAAACGCTATAGAGAAAGTCAAACATGGTCTAGACTAGTGTTTCTCAACGGGGGCGGTCAGAGAACAACGGGGGGTGTTGGAAGCAAGATTTTTAAAAGGGGGGCGTTCAGGTGTTCTTGGGGGGCGTTCACGAGTTTACACAAAAGATCCAGGCAAGACAAGATTAAACTTGTAATTACTTGCAAAAGAATTGCCTATAACCTTCTAAAATCTGCCAGTTTAATGCAACATGTAAGTTATGTATCGTTTCTTTTGCAACGATTATTTTCCCAGTCATAGATGCAGTAAAGCGCTGACAAGAATTCACGTGCACAAAACTGTTTCGCGCTGACAGCAATCCGGTGGTGGCTTGAATCCAGCGCTGACTAGAACCACGCAGCGGAGGAATGAAAAGTTGACAAACCATTAAAAAGTATTGACTTAAGAACCACTTATATTTTCAGGTATTTTCAATAAATCATGTTCCCATTGACTGCAGTGACGAATTGTAAAATGAATTAAACTAAATTATATTTATAAGGTAACATTTTTAGGCGTTAACTAATGCCATTGAATAATGCCAAAATGTTTGTTCACCAAGTAATTTACTGGTCAGGCATTATTGTTAACTCGCAAGACTGCAAGCAGAAAATGACAATTTGATGGATAATTTAAATAGCCTATATTCTGTAATCACATTTAGGTAATGTATTAATTCCGCCGTCACATCTGAGCGCGAAATGCTGCTTGGATAAAGATAGTTAAAAATAATTAATAATACAATAATAATTTCATCTAATTGTTCATATGTGTTTATTCTGATTATGAACACAAATTAATCATGACAAACCAAATAAATTTGAATTGAATTAATTATACCATTGATGAAAACAAGCTGTTACCAAGATATTTAGGCCTATAATATAACATAATTTTTATGTAAAAATGTATGTATTTATTTATCTATGTAGGCTAAATGTATTTTTTTTTAAAGTAAGATTAATGTAAGCAGCTTCTTGCAATACTCTCCTAAATGCGTAACAAAACAAAAATACTCTGAGTGGCATGGGAGAGAGTCGGAAGTTGATTTGTTGCCCCTACGAGTTTATAATAGCATATTTTAACTATATTTTCAAATGGATAAAAAAACGAATAAAAAAAAACGGTCAATTTGTTTTTAAATGCTGGCTTTATTAAACTATGTTTTAAAGATATCAATAAACAGTCACATATGTCTATTTATTTTTAATATGGCCTACTATATTTATTAATTTATTGTTATATTTTATTTAATGTTTTTACATTTAACATGAACAATCAAACATTTAACATAAAACACGTATTGCACAACAATTTTAAATGTCTACTCAATTGCCCATTTTAAAAATGATTTATTCATTTACATTTTTATATTTTAATTAAATTGATTTATGCTATTCCTTATTCTTTCGGTTTATAAGGTGTCACAGCAAATCCTGCATTCCTATTCTTCCATACATAGCCATAATAATGTCAGAATTATCAAAGAAATTCAATATGCAGACGCAGATTATCTTGAGTTTTGCGTTAGTTCAAATGGCGTTAAGGTGATGGTGGGAACCATTTATTGGCATATTCATGGTGTGTTGTGACCATTTGTGCGTAAAAACACCATGGTATTATGCATTAGGCCCAACAAAGTCTGATAAACACAGCCCTCGACATAGAAATCAGATGTTTAACTCCCTTGGGTTGGCGGTCACGCCGGCGTGACCACCGCGTTTTTTTTCTAACCAGTGTGGAAAAGACTCAAAATACTCTGTCAATGTTGCACATACAATTAAGAGCTATACACCATTTTAATCTGTGGAATATCTTCTTTTATTTGTGTACACTCAGAGTAAAAACAAAATGTTGTGCTTTTTGTAAAATAAAGAAAACTAACATGATGCGTGATCTCTCGTCTCCCTCTGAACGAACTCCAATCTGATAGTTCTCTGAAAATGAACTGTAACTTAGTGAATACTAATCACAAAAAACGTTGAAATGTCAGGTTTTAAATCGTATAAGTCAAATCGAAAACAAAAATTCTGTGTTTATGTAATCTGTATGAAAAGAGAGCCATGTCAGAAGACCGTGATTCAGCTCATTATCCACTAATGCGGCCACGCCCACGGAGCCAGCGCTATTCAGAGGCAAATACTGAGGCAATGCATGCATTCATTGTCTCAATCGTGTGTTTATTGTCTTGAAAAGTGTTTATCTGGATGATATAGCGATCTCTGGCCTCTGTTAGTTCCTGGAGAGTCACATGGTTGTCCTTCTTTAGATTAATTTGTGGACTAAAGGTTTACAGAGCGCCCTCCGGCTGCAAGTATGAATTGAAAACACAGTATCCAGCACTCATAGTGATGACAATAAATATTGAATAAATATTACTCCTGTGTATAGAAAATTGACATAAACATGAGAATCCATCAATATTTCTCAAAATGTGCATGCTTTTAAGCTAAAAGGCTAGAATATAATAGAATACCATTATTTTAAATTGTAATAATATTTCACAGTGTTGCTGTTTTTTCTGTATGTTTGATATACACCATGAGCTTGAGACATGATCAATGTCTCACAGGTTTTTTCACAGCCTACCTGACTGAAAGAGCTCATTATTATGCGATTCTTTTGTCTTTTCAGGTGAAAATCACCCATTATTCATGATGATTCACGCCTCCACGCATACTGTTTTTCTTGACAAAAAGTGTCTTAAATTTAAATCTCTCTATTGTTTTATATGAAGGAGTAGGCAGAATCATTTTTATCTCATTTTGAAGCAAAAACTCTACTCTAGTCTAGTCTACAACCTCCAATACCCAGAAGTCTTGTGAACACAGATTTAATATATAATTTTTGGCTTTATTTCAGTTTTTTGTTTTATCAATAACCACGCATAAACGTTATTCCTTCAAAAACACAAACATGTACATACATGTTCCTCACATATTATTGTAGCCTAGTTTGTGCTGAATACAGTGTAATGACACTTTTGTCATTTATATGTTTATGAACAACTCAAAAAAGCACAAATGTCAGGGCATGTCAAAACTTCTCCAGGGCCCCAAAAATCCTCAGACCCCAGAGGGTTAAACTCGGAGACATTTTGTGCGCAAGCGCGTTCATGTGGAGGCTGCCAGTATATGGGCATATGTGCGTTTAATCATCCGTATTTCATCAGTTCTTCTGCGTCTCATCACAGCATTCAGCTCTCTCTGTCACAGGTTCCCTTCATAATGCGAAGCATGTGACTTGCACGCTTACGTTTCAGAAAACATTGTCATCGAAGTTTGTCTATAAATTATATAAAACATTGAAGTTTGGTTTTCAAACCCTGTGTCACGAGACTTAAAAAATGGGTTGACAGGAATCATATAGTTTGTGTAAGTTAGCCTATGTTAAAAAAAGTTTCATAAAAGCATAGTCTAAAATTAATAAATAAACAAAATATATTTGACTTAATTGATTAACAAAGAAACTATGTGACGAATAGTAGCCTATGCTGCTGAGTTTGATTCATTTTTGCGAGACGTGGCGCTCCACAAACAAGTTCAAGGAAAGGAAACGGAGATGGCAAAAAGCACATCCTGTTTTCTTTATTTTGCAAAAGCACAATGTTCTGTTTTTAGCGTGAGTATAAAACTAGACTTCGCAGTATTGAATAATGTCTTACTCATATCTGTAAATATGAGTAGGCCTATTTAAGTTGTTTCTGCTGGTATATGCATACAGTTGAATTGATCGCGCCGGCGCCTCTCGTGCGCACTCAACAAAGTCTAGCACTGCACACTTGAAAAATACAGTCATGACAAATACAGTCAGCCAAACATAAAAATTACACTGCTCATTTTAAATATGTCCTGTTCAGCGTGACCACCGCTGAAACTGGTCCAGCCAAGCACATTTGTGCTCTTGTGAAGGGGATGATTTTTTTTCGTCGACATTGAAACGGGAGTTGAGTACAAATCCTAGTTTACATAATAAATGACAGTTCAGCATCCAAATACACGTTGCTAATACGGAAACATTTGAATTCGTGCCAAATAAGAGAGGTAGGCTGCTTGAGAACACCGGTTTTTACTTTGTTTCGCTTAAAATGAATTCGTTTTGGCTTGTTTATAGCTACTTATAAGTTTTATTATTGATATGTATATTATATATTTTAGTATTCTTATGCTTTGCTTGACTTGGTTTGGTCGTGTCAATTTAAAAAAAAAAAAAAAAAGAAAAGAAAAAACGTTTTACAGCTACTGCTTTATATGTTGCTTATGTGTCGGAAAACACAAAACACGGCATGGACCACTTTTGGTGTTATGGGGATCCCCCAAATGAGGTTCCGGATCTGTCTTGTATGGGGGGCGGTAAGGGATCTGGATACTGGATAGGGGGCGCTGGCCCAAAAAAGGTTGAGAACCACTGGTCTAGACTGATGAACAAAACGAACAAAAGACTGATGAAAAGGGGAAATAACATCATCTTGCACCAACATTTATTTGAAAGCTTTTTAAACTATTCATGACCCACCCTTACTACAATATTAATAAAATTAAAATATTAGAATTTGTTTTATTGTATTAATTGTGATAAATTTGGCTAACTTGTAGAATTTATAATCTATTAAGGGAATATATTTTTATTAGATTTATATTACAACTGTGACATGTTGTAGCTATTGTTTCTATAGGCTATGTGTAGGTTGCTATTTTTCATAACAAATGCTATGATAAAAAAGGAGAATGCTATGATAAAAAAGGAGAATGTTATGATAAAAAAGGAGAATGACTTCTTATGGCACATAGTAGAAAATTCTGTCAAATAAGCTTACAGGTGCTTAAATAATATAAAACATCATATAAACCATGATGCAATTTCTGACAGTATATCACAGTTTAATATTTTTATCATCATTAAAATGACAAAAGTAAGCAACAGTCTCATGCAGACACAGGCATGTATAGTTTTCGTTTAGTTTAAAAAATGGCGGAAAGAAGCAAGAGTTTTTACAACCTTTACTAGCGAGTGCTGAGGGAAATTATATGAAATTATATGAATTAAAGTATAAATTAATTCTATGAATGTATCTCTCAAAGGAACTGATTGAAGTTTTCATCTTCCCTCCATGAAATGCATAGTTTATAAGCAGCGCTGCTTTGTTTACTGAGGTTACCAGGGAAACAGCTCTATTTAATAATAATAATAAACTTTATCTTATATAGCGCCTTTAAAAGTTGCATCTCAAAGCGCTTCACAGAAACATATAGATAAAATACAAAAAACATACATTAGAGCAAATTTAAGAAGGATGCATTTAAAAAAAAAAAAAATCACTTGTATGTTAGCCTAAAAAAAAAAAAAAAAATTTAAGTGAAGATTAAAAAACACTAAAAGAGTCAGCATGTCTGATCTCAGTGGGAAGAGCATTCCAGAGTTTGGGAACAAAAGAAGAAAAAGCCCGGTCACCCATAGAATGTAAACGTGTTGAAGGAACAATTAAAAAAGCCAGAATCAGAAGAACGAAGATTGCGTCTTGGGGTGTATGCAGTTAAAAGTTCAGACAGATATTGTGGCGCTAAACCATGCAAGGCCTTGTAGGTGAGCATGAGAATTTTAAAATCGATTCGAAACCTGACCAGGAGCCAGTGCAATGACTCCAAGATGGGAGTGATTTGCTCACTTGTCCTGGACCTTGTCAGGATTCTGGCCGCTGAGTTTTGAACATACTACAATTTGTTTAGGGTAGATTTAGAAACCCCAGCAAGCAGAGCATTACAATAGTCGATGCGAGAAAAGACAAATTAATTAATCAGTTTTTCAGCCACCAAGAAAGATAACATGGGGCGCAATCATGCAATGTTTCTAAGATGAAAAAATTAAATTTTGACCATATTCTGGACATGAGGATCAAATGTTTAATTTGCATCAAATATCACCCCAAATTTTTTAATTTAGTTTGAAACAGAGCCATTCACCATTAAGGTTAGAGCATAAACTTTGCGAATTTGTTGGGGGTGAACTGATGAGCATAACCTCAGTCTTGTCGCTGTTGAGACATCCATATTTTTATCTCAGACATGCAATGTTCCTGAAAGGCAACAGCTGTATTAACGCCTGGTTTTGAATGAATATAAATTTGGGTGTCGTCTGCATAAAAATGAAACTTAAGACCCAAGGATCTGAGAAGTTGACCCAGGGGAAAATGTACATGCTAAAAAGCAAGGGACTCAAAACAGATCCCTGGGGAACTCCAAATTGCTTTGCCCCAACTTTGGACCTGCATCCACCCAGGGACACAAACTGTCTACGATCTGAGAGGAAAGACTTGAACCAGTTTAAAGGGTCATGAAACCCCCCCGTTTTACTCTGGTCATTCACACCTCAAAGCTCAAAAAAGTCTGTTAAAATGGGCGTGTAAAGCTCTGGAAAAGTGGGAGTGTAGAGGGGGAGAAGAGGGGAGAGAGAACAACCAATGAAGCACAGACATAGAGCACACTCATTATACAGAATAATAAATATTAATATATTTAATATAGTATCTTTTGCATACTACAGCGCAGTGATTGGATTAAATGAGCTTTAAGTCATGCATAAATGCAGAAACTATTGATGTCAGCATGTTCGACCAGCCCATACTTGGAGCCAACCAGCACTCCGGATCTTTGCCGGTGGTACACGATGACGTCAGATTTTGTGACATTTCTCCGACTTTGCTTTTCAAACTGGAAGTTAGAAATCACTCTGAAAAATGCAGTAACACCAAAAACAGTTTCCAAACGATTGAGTAAATGAAAATGATTCACTGTGTCAAAAGCTGTGCTAAGATCGAGAAGAATCAGAATTAAAAGACAGCCAGAGTCAGCAGCAATTAACAGGTCATTTGTGACCTTAACTAATACTCTTTCAGTGCTATGTAGTTTGCGGAAAGCAATTTAGCAAGAAAGGGGGAATTTGAGATGGGACGAAAATTATTGTGGTTGTCCCAGTCTGCATTGGTCTTTTTTGGTGTTACAGCAGCAATTTTAAGTGCAGCAGCCACAACACCCATGTGCAGGGAGTCATTTACTATACTCAGGACCACAGGGCATAGAGAAGCGAAACATGATTTAAACAAATCACTAGGTATGGTACACATTAATTTTATTTAAAAGTTAAAATTAGTTATTTTTGCATTCAATTTTTAAACCTCGTTACCAATGGAAATAAAACCAAGTGAGGAAAAATTTGAGAAATAGGAGCCCTAAAAATTTGTGAAACTAAGAATAGAATCGTATGAGACAGAAGTAATGCATTTGCGAGCACTGGCAATCATAGAACTGAAATGATCAAGAAACGTATTACAAAGATGAACTGAGGTAGGTACACTAGAGGAGCTGTTTTCTTTGAGAAGTTTGTTTATGGTATGAAACAGTCGTCTGGCTATTGTCAGTTATCTGAGAGAAATATTGAGACCTGACTGAAACAATCTCTGCCTTATATTCATGTATATGGTCTTTCCGAGCTTGGTGATGCACATTCAGGCCAGAAAGATGTCACCTTCGCTCCATCTTACGACAAGCTGCCTACATAGAGCACAGCTCGTCATTATACCAGGGAGCAGAACGCACAAAGGCCACAGACGGGGATTTCATAGGTGCAAATGAATCCAGACCAGACATAAGAACAGTATTTAACGGCGGCAAGGAACCCAAACTCCAACAGGTGACATCAGGTGGCAAACAGGTGGCAAATAGGTGGCAAATAGGTGTTAAATGGAGAAAAAAACCTTGGGAGAAACCAGGCTTAGTCGGGGGGCCAGTTCTCCTCTGGCGAACAGTGCTTTGTTACGATTCAGGTTGCTATCATAAGCAGGCCCGGCGCCACGAGGGGGCAAAAGGGGGCATTGCCCCCTCAGATCTGATTTGTGCCCTCTCAGTTTAATTTTTGTATTCATGGTTACAAACAAAATGTTTACTATATTTGTATAATAAATAACGTTTTTCTTTTGTCAACTGTCTGCGTTCTTATTTATCGGGGTGGGTGAGAACAAAACACGAAAAATACACAGCCTGTAAAATTTAAAGGGCCGTGGTTTTATTCGACTGTTTCCGCCGCGCACATATCATTCAGTTATGATATCAGCTAATCAGTTTCAGCTAAAATGTGAAAAGCCCTAATCATCAATATTCGACAATGGACATAAGAAGGTATATGCAGCGTATTTCAGACGTGAAGGAGGACACTAAAAGTGGGATTGAGAGTAAGCCTGATGAAGATGACAGCCATCAAAATGAAGCTGCATTTTTTGATGAGCGCCGACAATCAGAGCCAACACCCAGCACGAGCGTCGGCCTGAACAGCCAGGCCCAAGCCCCGTCTCAACCCCAACCCCCTCCCCTGCTCCCTGATGACCTCGGAACAGAGAGCCCGGTCCAGGTCTGCCTGCAGTCGTACCCAGGTCGTGTGTTCAATGGCAGAAAACGTTCATTCTGCAGTAGTTGGTTTAAAGGAAGGGAATGGCTGGAATATTCACGTTCCTCCGATTCAGTCTTCTGTTTTCCATGTAGAAAGTTCAGTTCGGGAGCTATTGCTGACAGGGCCTTCACGCTAAGTGGCTACTCTAACTGGAGACATGCAATGGATTCTTCAAAGGGATTTTCCAGGCATGCGTCTGCAAAAGAGCACTTAAAATGCATGGCGCTGTGGAAGGAAAAGGAATCACGCAGCGCTGCAGGAACAGAGGTTTCAACTCTTGTTAATTCGAGACAACTAGAAAGAAATCGCAAGTATTTCTCTGCAATAGACCCTTTTCACATGACGTCACACAGCTTCCGTTAGGACTCGAAGCAGTGTATCCTTACTTCCGTCAGCATAGTGGAATACTAGCGCGACTCGAATGAAGTGCACTCAATATTTGTACATATGCCACAAATGTGGTTAAAGGATGACTGTAGTCGTCCAATTTCATGTAAATTCAAGGTGAGGTATTTGGCAGCCGCAGATCTCAAACAAACTTACCGATCGGTGCGATTTGCTGCTCAAAGTCGGAGGAGTTGAATACGTACTGAAGCCATACATGCACTTTGCTGTCTTTATTGCAGATGAAGCTGTTTATATATATTTGTGAAATAAACGCATGTTTCCAACATTTACGTGCAGTAAAAAACTATTAATTCAAACCTTAATGCACTACTTATTTCAGTGCCTACTACAGGCCTATGTACAATGAAGATCAACATAAGCTTATTCTTTTTAAATATCAAAGTCTATTTTTATACTTTTATTTCGATAAATATGGCATACATAATAATACAAATTGTGTTTAATATAATACTATTTCTACATGAAGACTGTTAATGTTGTAAAAACTGACTCATGTACATAGCATTTTTACCATAGTAAAAAAAACATTGTCATTCGTCTCTTTATTGCAGAACAAGATCGTCGCATACAAAAAATATATATAGAGGATTTACAACAGTACTCATTGTTATAGCAGCAAATGAACAAAATCAAATTATTTCTCCAGGGAATAACATTAAATGAACACATAGGCTACTTCCGTTTTGTATTTTCAATACACTTCTTACAAATTATACAATCTTAATATATTGCAGCAGTTCAGTTTAAACTGGTATGATGTAAAATTATCTCAAATCTTCACACCATTAATTCTTCGGAGTATTATATGTGGACGTGTTACTTCCAGATGTCCATTATTTGTAAATAAATCTCACAAGAACAATATCCATTATCATATAGCCTACCAATTTCTAAAAATAAAGATTTTTTTTAAAGACAATATTCTTGTTATTCCAAATAGGCTAACAGATTTGTGTGGACACACAATCGTTGTGATAAAACTCAATTCAATGACAACATTGCTAAAGTTTCTGCTCGTGGAAACCCTAACCAAGGCAGTTACAGAAAGGAAATAATAAATATCATTACCAGAAGAAGCCGACTGTGTAAATCCTTGACATAAACCGTTCGCATTTAAAGTTATTAAAGCATTTTCCCGAGAAGTCGCCGGCGCGAAGGTAAGACGGAACAACTGATACACTGCTTTGCGGATAGGCGGAAGTTAACTGACGTCATTGTGAAAAGGGTCTATTGTTGATATAATTGAGTTTCTTGTTTCAAACACGCTTCCTCTGAGGGGTTCTTTGGATGCTTTTGACACAATGGGAGAGGGGGGCAGTGGCCTTTTTTTGTCCATGATGGATTATACTCTACGAAAAGATAAAGAACTTGCTGAAGTGTATAGCACTATACCTTCCAATGTCAGATACACATCGCATGACATTCAAAATGAAATTATTGGACTTATGAGTGAACTTTTAACTGAGGAAATTGTGAAAGATGTAGGAGATTCATGGTACACGTTAAAAGTAGATGGGACCCAAGATGCCAAAGGCCGTGAAAACATTTCCATCGTCATTCGTTACCTAAACGAAAAAAACGAAGTTCTCGAGCGGCTGTTGTGTGTGGCAACAACTGAACAATTTGACGCATTGTCGTTAACTAATCTTGTCTTAACAGAGGTAACAGGTGCTGGTCTGAGCACTGAAAAAATTCTAGTCAGTGCTATGATGGGGCAAACGTGATGTCGGGAAAGAAGGGGGGGATGCAAAAGATTCTACAGGATAAACTAAACAGAGAAGTGCCATACATTCACTGTTTTAACCATCAGCTGCATTTGGTCCCAGACAGCAACATAGTGTGGCCCAGATCCGGCCCACATTTAGTACATGTGGATAACATGCGAATCAGATGTGGGCCAGATCTGGGCCGACACTTTGTTGCTGTCAGGGGTGGTGGTGCGCGCAATGTCATCGGAGAATGCACTGGAGGATTTTTTTAATGTGTGTGACAACCTGTATAAATTTGTGAAGAAACCAACAGTGGCTGCCCAATACGATGGCGAAATGTTGAAAAGACTTCTCGATCAAAGGTGGACAGGTCACCTGGCAACAGCGTCTGTCATTGTAAGATGCTATGACAACATTGTGAATTTTTTGTCTGACATAGGCCTGCGACGCGCAAGCAGAGCGTACAGCACTGACATAAAGCTGGAAGCTGCAGTTCTGGTGAAGTCGGTATCTGAAGCGGATTTCAAGTTCATTGCTTTGATGGTACACAAGATCCTCCTTCTCTTAGACCCCGCTAACAAGATACTTCAGGCCAAAGAAACCGATCTGTACACTGGCCTAAAACTTGTGCATAATGTGTGCGAGTGCATTAAGAATCTTAGTTGTGACAGTGAGTTTGATGCATTGTGGGCACAATGCAATGGTGGGCAAGCGAATTCTTCCAAATGGCGAAAATACATCACTAAGGGTCTAGAGCAGTTTGTATTAGAAAGTACCGTTGGACAGAGCGACGAAGCAGATGATGAAACAGAATGCAAAAGACTTTTCTTCAGTACTTTGGATACTGTCATCGGAGAAATGTCAGCACGTTTCAGTGAGCGTAACAGTCAGTTAGTCAAAGCACTGTGTGCTCTCGACCCTGGAAGCAATGCCTTTCTGGACAGTTCAACAGTTAAACCACTTTTGGACCTGACCAAAACCGAAACTGTGGATGCTGAATTCACTGTCACAGTTTATATGGACTGAAATCACTCTTTCTAACAGGGATAAATGGACCACTCTGGATGTACTGCGAAGTTTTTCTGGGGCTCTATCTGCAATGCCAACGGTTTACAATGCGCTTAGACTCGGAATAACTTTTGGGGCATTCACTGCCACCTGTGAAAACTCATTTTCCATCCTCACTAATGTGTTCACTCAGCACAGACGGAGCATGTCACACCAGAGGAAAGCGCAACTCATCCAACTTGCATTTGAACGTGATCTAACTGCAAAATTCAAAGAAAAAGAATGGCATGACAGGTTACTGAGAAGATTCAGTGTCAAAACAAGGAGACTGCAGCTCTTCTAAAAAGTAAGACATGATCTATCATTATTATTATGCTGTTTAAACTTTGCTAGTCAGTTTTCTGGTTAACTGTGCAGTTGCATATGGAGTGGTTTAGGAAGCGCTGCATTTAAAAATCGTGCAGCGCATTTAAAAGTCGTACTAACGCGAGTCAGTGTGTATTGTTGGTGTAAAGTTAAGCCCCCTTAACAATTTCACATGCCCCCTCAGTCATTTCAACCTGCCGCCGGGCCTGATCATAAGTCTGATAGGATCGCAACATTCAAAGTATTTATTTCAGTTCCATCCAGTTGAGGATCGTATTCATCACACCGGTATGGACGGTCTGTTGAGGAACTGTGGCACTGGCTGTCGTGTCGATGAGGCCTTCACAGTGGATGATCTAGTTAACTCGATCTATGTTGATACGTCAGGGCTGCGTTGTGGTCGTGTCAGGGCACCGGTCCTCGGTCTCATCTGGATACGGCCCGGATCGGGTTGACTACGGTAAACCTCGGGATAAACAGAAAAACTAATATTAGCGTAGATGCCATTCTTCTTCTGATGTAACGAGTACTTCTGGTGTTATAGGAAGTGTTCCCGGTTCCGGCTGACCTAATTTATGCAGCCTAATAATCCTTTAACGGATTTGAAAATATAAATTTATAATGTGTTATGTGTATGCACAGTGTTTCTACTTCCCGAACAATGCTCAGAAGATTGTTCCAGAGTTTAGGTGCCAAATAGAAGGATCTACCGCCTGCAGTTGATTTTGATATTCTAGGTATTATCAGCTGGCCTGAATTCTGAGATCGCAATAAACGTGAAGGAATATAATGCTTTAAGAGCTCACTTAGGTACTGGGGAGCTAAACCATTTAGTGCTTTGTAAGTAATTAACAAGATTTTAAAATCTATACAATGTTTAACAGGAAGCCAATGCAGTGACGACAGATCTGGGCTAATATGGTCATACTTCCTAGTTCTAGTAAGAACTCTAGCTGCTACATTTTTTACGAGCTGTAGTTTATTTATCAAACGGGAGGAGCAACCACCCAGTAGAGCATTACAGTAATCTAACTAACTGTTCTGGATTCTTCATTGAGAGCATATGTCGTAGTTTAGATATATTTTTAAGATGGAAGAATGCGGTTTTACAGATGCTAGTAACATGGCCTTCAAATGAAAGATTGGTATCAAAGAGCACACCCAGGTTCCTAGCTGATGACGAAGACTTAACAGAGCAGCCATCAAGTGTTAGACAGTATTCTAGGTTATTACGTGAAGAAGTTTTCGGTCCAAAAATTAGAATCTGTTTTTTCTGAATTTAGTAGTAGGAAATTACTGGTCATCCAGTTTTTTATATCAGCTATACATTCTGTTAATTTTGCGAATTGGTAAGTTTCGTCAGGGCGCGAAGAAATATAGAGCTGAGTATCATCAGCGTAACAATGAAAACTAACGCCATGCTTCCTAATGATATCTCCTTATGATATCCAAATCATTAGTAACTCTAATGAGAGCAGTCTCAGTACTATGGTATGGTCTAAATCCTGACTGGAAGTCCTCACAGGTACTATTTCTTTCTAAAAAGGAACACAATTGTGATGAAACTGCCTTTTCTAGTATTTTTGACAGAAAAGAGATCAGTATTTTTGACAGATTTGAGATCGGCCTGTAATTGACTAATTCTCTAGGATCAAGTTGTGGTTTTTTAATAAGAGGTTTAATAATAGCCAGCTTAAAAGTTTTTGGTATGTATCCTAGTGACAAAGATGAATTAACAATATTAAGAAGAGGATCTATGACCTCTGGAAGCATCTCTTTCAATAGCTTAGTCGGTATAGGGTCTAATATACATGTTGTTGATTTTGATGATTTAACAAGTTTAGACAATTCTTCCTCTCGTAAAGCAGTAAATGAATTTAATTTTTCCTCAGGGACACTACAATGCACTACGTCTGACACGATACTGCAATAGACGGTTGCATGGTTATAATTTTTTCTCTAATATTATCAATCTTGCAAGTAAAGAAGTTCATAAAGTCATTACTGCTGTGCTCTTTGGAAACATCAGAAGTTGAAGCTTTATTTCTTCAAGTCAAGTGTTATTTATATATTTTCTTCTAAACCATTACCACCCCCCTCCCCCCAAAACACACACACACACACACACACACACACACACACACACACACACACACACAGAGGCAAAATAAGATTTAAGAACCAGTTGGAGATGATTCAATATCATTTTATACAATAAGAATAAAATTGATACTGTGACAGAAATTAGTCTTTGATAAACTCAGTATATATATTCAATGATACTGACTAAAAGTTATCATTAGCAGTTAAAAATGATATACGTCCAGATTAATTTATCTTAAGGTCTTTTAAGATACTATTAACAAAATTATTAAACTAATTATATAAAACTATATAGTCAGTGCATTACAAATGAACTAGTTCTATGCCTTTATTTTGTTATACAGATTTATAGAAGAGAAGGCCTAAGAGATTTCCTATCCTATATTGCAGTCAAAAGGACACAGCAATGAAAGGGTTAAACCTGCAAGACTTTATAAAAGGCACACAGACACACACACACACACACACACCCAAGTGAACCTGAGGGTGCAAGGAGGAGGGGAAGGAGAGAGGGAGAGACAGAGACAGACTGAGAATATCATTTTAAACAAAAAAGTAACTTGTGTAAAAAGTAAATTGTGACATAGCAGTCTTTGATAAATGTTTAAATATACCTGCACATACAGTATAAAATAGAAAAGAATTAAGTGGTCTGTCTATCTAAACTATTGTTCTATTGCTAGATTTATCCAACAATGTTTAAAAATAGGTATATGCTGCCCTCTAGTTGTTACTCTAAGTATGAAATTTATCTATTTTTCAATCAGATATAATTAATCTGCCCATTTTTAACTTACTCATGCCTTTTGAATTGAATAAAAATGAATAAAATGTGTTTATTTCAAACATATGTATTGTTCTATATATTAATTAATTGTGTATAGTGTTTTTTTATAGAAAATATGAGTCATTCCGTTTCCTTTTTTTGACATTACTTCAATCTATCACCATGGCAACACCATTCAAGATATCCATTATCCGTTCGCAATTTAACATCTTCAATGTATTAGCACTATGGTAAAAAAATGTTTGGTCTGAATCGAATAAACCCAATGCATTTTGAAAGTGACACACTTCTTGCTTCCAGTTGGTGGCGCTATAACTTTGACTCACAATAGTCACATCCATGTGATCAGACTCTTATAATGAACACACAGATGAAGTTTCATAAACATCAATCAATGTATGCAGATAACACATTTCCTGTTTCCCTTTTCTCGCCATAAATTTGTTGCCTCGCCACGGCCAAACCGTTCGAGATATCAAAAATCCGCTGGCAATTTTTCATCATCAATGTCTTGACTTCATGCTGACGAGTTTGGTGGTGATCGGATTAATCGCCTAGGAGGAGTATATCAAATTCCAGAGCATGCGTTTTTCAAACAACCCGTAATAGCTGACTTCCTGTTGTGGTGGAGTAGAACTTAGAGCATGAAAGTTGTTCGGCCTGATGAGGTCTATATCTGTACCAAGTTTTCATACTAATACGTGCAAGTGGCGCTGTCGAGCCCCCCTGCCACGCCCGGGTACCAGCTTCTGCCCGGCCCTGATGGCCGCGGATTCCAATGTGTGTGCAAATTTTCAAGAGTTTTTGAGCATGTTAAGGGCCCCAAAAACCCCAAAAACCTAAACAAAAAATAAAAAAATAAATATAGCTGCGAGCAGCGATGACGGGCCAAAGCCCGGTGGCACCGCCACCCCTGTGGCTTCAGGGCAACTGTGCATGGCGGGCAATGGGCATTTAAAACAGTTAAGCATAAAAGGACTGTCAAATTCACTCCACATTTACTGCACTACAAGGTAGCGCTATAGAGCCCCTCCTCCCTGCCCGTTTCTAAGGCTTTGCCCATGTCTCCTGGCTAACAATCCTGATGTGTGTGTGGAGTTTCAAACTATTTGAAGCATGCTAAGAGTCTCAAAAGCATTCAAAACCAATATAAAAGTTTGATGTGTTGCCAAGGCAATTGTGTTTGAGATATCACAATTCTTTTCAAAGGTCTACATCTGACATGTTTTGACATTATTTAAATGAAGTTTGAAGCAAATAGGGTAAACATAAGATGGTGATCTCAAAGCATGCTGAAAGTAACACATTTCCTGCTGCCAGTTGGTGGCGCTATAACTTTGACTCACAATAGTCACATCTATGTGATCAGCCTTGTAGAACGAAGACACAGCCGAAGATTCATCAAAATCAATTAATGTATGCAGAAGTTATAACACTTTGTTTCCCTTTTCTTGCTATTAATTCGTTGCCTCGCCACGGCCAAACCATTTGAGATATCCAAAATCCGTTTGCAATTAAACAACTTCAATGTATTAGCACCAAGTAAAAAAAGTTTGGTGTAAATTGTATAAACCCTGTTGGAGTAGTAGTATTAAATTCAAAGCCTGTTTTTAAAAAAAATTAACATTCAAACCAAAATAGCTGACTTCCTGTTGGTTGGAGCTAATGAATGTAAATTAGAAAATTGTCCGGCTTGATGAGAACAATATGTGTACCGAGTTTGGTGACTGTAGGAAAAACTAACCCCCCACTTTTGTCAAAAGGTGGCGCTACTGAGCCCCTCCACCACGCCCATTTCTATGGCTTTGTCCATGTCTATTGGTTGACAATATTGATGTGTATATCGAGTTTCATGCAATTTGAAGGATGTTAAGAGCCTCAAAAACACTCAAGAATATTATTAAAGTTTGACATGTTGCCATGGCAACAGTATTTAAAATATCAAGAATCCTGTCACAGGTCTACATCTGCTGTGTATTGACATTACACTGATGAAGTTTGAAGTAAATCAGGTAAACATAATAGAGTGAACTCAATGCATTTTGAAAGTGACACACTTCTTGCTGCCAGTTGGTGGCGCTATAACTTTGACTCACAATAGTCACATCCATGTGATCAGACTCCTATAACGAACACACCGCTGAAGTTTCATAAACATCAATCAATGTATGCAGAAGTTATAACACACTTCCTGTTTCCCTTTTCTCGCCATAAATTCGTTGCCTCGCCACGGCCAAACCGTTCGAGATATCAAAAATCCGCTGGCAATTTTTCATCACCAATGTCTTGACTTCATGCTGACCGAGTTTGGTGGTGATCGGATTAATCGCCTAGGAGGAGTATATCAAATTCCAGAGCATGTGTTTTTCAAACAACCCGTAATAGCTTACTTCCTGTTAAGGTGACGTATAACTTAGAGTACGAAAGTTGTTTGGCCCGATGATGTCTATATGTGTACTGAGTTTTATACTTATATGTGCAAGCGTGTTTGATATATAGACCAAAATTTCGGACCCTGTTCAAGGGGGCGCTGTCGAGCCTTCCTGTCACGCCCGGGTACCAGCTTCTGCCCGGCCCTGATGGCCGCGGGTTCCAATGTATGTGCAAAGTTTCATGAGTTTTCGAGCATGGTAAGGGCCCCAAAAATGCCCGAATAGTCGGAAGAAAAATAATAATAATAATAATAATAAATATAGCTGCAAGCAGCAATTACGGGGCCAAGCACAAAAACGGCACAAGAAGCCAGCCAACATGGCTGTGAGCATCAGACCAACAGCAGCAGTGAGCAATTAGAAAAAAGTTATTCGCATTTTTGTCAATTTTGTTGTAACTTTTGACCACAAGGTGGCGCTGGCCCGAAACTTCTCATGCTCCTTCAGGGCATTTTCCTGATGACCCATACCAAATTTATGAATTTTGGTCAAACCCATCAGAAGTTATAAGCAAAAATAGCCATTTTTCATATCTCCACTCCAGTAGGTGGTGCTGCGCCGAAACACTGTATGATGCCTCAGGTCATGCTTGTGATGACACGTACCAAGTTTGATCTGAATATGATAAAGCATTGCAGAGATACAGCTTCAAGAGTAATTTTTGCATCATGCCTCAAATTCATTGCTCTGGTATACAAAAAGGGTTTGACGAATCGACTTGAAATCCATAACTTTTTGTCGGCATGGTCTGAAGATGATATGGTTCGATTTTGGTGAAAATCAGAGCAACGGTCTAGGAGGAGTTCGAAAAAGTAGGTTTTTAAGGAAAAACAATATGGCGGACAGGAAGTTCAGCTGACTATGGCAAATTTGATATCTATGTTCTCAGCATGACCCTAGGAATCTACAGAGACCAGTTTCATTACAATCGGTTAATATAGACAAAACTTATTAGCATTTTTGTAAATTTTGTTATAACTTTTGACCACAAGGTGGCGCAGTGCCGAAACTTCTCAGGCTCCTTCAGGGCATTGTCCTGATGACCCATGCCAAATTGATGAATTTTGGTCAAACCCATCAGAAGTTATAAGCAAAAATAACAATTTTTCATATCTCCACTCCAGTAGGTGGCGCTGCGCCGAAACAATGTATGATGCCTCAGGTCATGCTTGTGAAGACACATACCAAGTTTGGTCTGAATATGTCAAAGCATTGTAGAGATACAGCTTCAAGAGTAATTTTTGCATCATGCCTCAAATTCTTTGCTCCGGTATACGAAAACGGTTTGACTTATCGACTTGAAATCCTTAACTTTTTGTCGGCATGGTCTGAAGATGATACGGTTCAATTTTGGTGAAAATCGGAGCAACGGTCTAGGAGGAGTTCGAAAAAGTAGGTTTTTAAAGAAAAACAATACAGCGGACAGGAAGTTCAGCTGACTATGGCAAATTTGATATCTATGTTCTCAGCATGACCCACGGAATCTACTGAGACCAGTTTCATTACAATCGGTTAATATAGACACAAGTTATTAGCATTTTTGTAAATTTCATTATAACTTTTGACCACAAGGTGGCGCTGGTCCGAAACTTCTTAGACTCCTTCAGGGCATTGTGCTGATGACCCATACCAAGTTTTGTAAAGATACGCCAATGCGTTCGTAAAATACAGCATTTTAGCACAAAATTCAAAATGGCCGACAGCCAAAATGTCTGATATGGGAAAATTGGGTATCATTCGACTCTACATGATGCCCCGAATCCAACGAGTCTACATTTTTGATTTTTGGACAAACCCATCAGAAGTTATAAGCAAAAATATAAATTTTTCATATCTCCGCACCACTAGGTGGCACTGCGCCGAAACACTGCATGATGCCTCAGGTCATGCATGTGATGACGTGTACCAAGTTTGGTCTGAATACGATAAAGCGTTGCGGAGATACAGCCTTATGTCTATTTTCGCAAGCACTACGTACAATTCGTTTGCGTGTTTTTCGAAAACGGTTTGAGGAATCAACTTGAATTCCATAACTTTTTGTCGGCATGGTCTGTAGATGATCTGGTTCAATTTTCGTGAAAATTGGAGTAACGGCCTAGGAGGAGTTCGAAAAAGTAAATTTAAAAAAAAAAAAGAATTTTGTTTCTAGCCCTTATGGTTCAAAAGTTATTAACATAAACATAAGTGCAACTTTGGACAGCTGGTGGCGCTAGAGGGATTGAGTTAGAGACTCCAAATTTGCTGTGGACAAAGGTCAGACTGTCCTCTAACTGTGTGCCAAATTTCACAACTTTCCCGCAAGCGGTTCTACGAGTAGCTGACGCCTGTGAGATATTTGGCACGCTAAATATCTGGACCTGTCGGCGATTCAAAATCTTGCTGTATGAAAAGTGTTCTGACTGAAAACTACATCGGCAATGACTGACAGCCAATGAGAGAGCAAGATACAGAGCAGCGGGGAGTTATAGACCACAATATCAGCAAGCATAGCTTTGTACACAAACATTACAATTCTATCAAACAGAAACAAAGCACAAACATTTTCTTGATCATCTGCAACAGCAGCACATTGAAAAGTTATGTATTTACCTCCAACTCTCGATGCAGAACACACAATCCACAGTCTCCCCAACCCTTTCCTCCTCCATATTCTTCTTTTCTTTTTCTTGTTTTCGCTGCAAATCAGCGCACAGGCAATTCGTATTGCAAGCTTCTTGCGGGCTACCATTTTTAATAATAAACCCAGTCTCACGTGAGAACTCTTGCACGCACGATATCACGTTGTTTTCTTGTCATATCTCCCGTGTGTTTGGTTGTGAAACATAGTTTGCGTGCCAGACAGAGTTGTCTGCAATTCTTCCTATTGTAAAGTCATGCAGTGTGAAAACTTCTGTCTCCGATCCATCGTGCAGTTTGAACACAGCAGCGACTGAATGCTGGCCAAGATAGTCATGCAGTGTGAAAAGAACAATGACCCGACTACTTTGAAAATTATGCAGTCTGAAAAAAATAATCCAGCCTTAATGTGAATGTCTGTGCTTGCTGATGTTGTATAATCCTCACTCTTCTCTTCATGTGTTTTTTGACCTCCCTAGCTGTTGTTTATGCACCAATCTTATGCACCAAAAGCATGCTTTAATTTAATTTTAATATGTGTGGTATAAGATAAAAAATAAAATGAAAAAAATTTATAAATAGAGCCAAATCTCAGAACCTGCCAAGATTAATGTCAGTCTCAGGTAATAATAAGGTAAATGTCTAGATTTTTCTGCTCACTTATGCAAGTTTTATTTTAAACAGAAACTTTTATAATCATGTGAAATTTTACTGAAACAGGGGTTTTTAATAAATTTAAATCATGTCAATAAATAATGAATTTAAAAATTTGGTAACACTTTATAATAACTGCACACTGTGAAGCATTAGTTAAGTATTAGTAAATAGTCAATTCATCATTTATAAAGCATTGATAGACATTAGTAAGCAGTTTATAAATACAGCTATAAATGCTTTGTTCTTGATTTATAAGCATATCTTTAACCTGTTAACCAGCAGTGGCACGCCGACGCACCAAAGCTTCTTTGTTTAAATTAGCTCAAATTTACTGTTAGATTTAATGTAATTACCTTGACAAACTATACATCATTAAAAAGATCTAAGACTCGAGCTTCAATTTTTAATCTTTATTTTACTCTCAACATCGTATAGTGACCGTTATTTGTTAATATGCGTCGGGAGTTATGAATATGAGAAACGGAGTCGTTACCTTTTCATTGAAATATGAGCGTCAGCTTCAGCCATTGAGAAAAAAACTCTGTACGATCATCATGAAAAAAACTCCACAAAATAACATCCCTCGGGGCTTTTAGCTTAAAAGCATGCACATTTGGAGAAATATTGATGGACTGTCATACGTTTATGTCAATTTGCTATACAGAGGATTAATATTTATTACATTTTTACCCAAAACACGCTGTTGTCATTATATGAGCGCTGAATACACTGACTACTGTGTGTTCAAACCATACCAGTAGCCGGAGGGCGCTCTGTGCACCTTTAGTTCACAAATAACACATCATGAACAAGAGGCAGTCATGTGACATACACGGAACTAACAGAGGCTACCAGACATCGCTATAATCATTGATATAAACATACAGAACGTCACTTTTGAAAGTAATAAATACACGATTGTGACGATATGTGGTTTATCTGTGTTCTTCACGCCATGTCAGGTATTCATAATAGTAGATTATATTTATAATGCAATGCTAATCGAGATAGCTTTTCTCATTGTGCAGAATAGCCTAAAATGATATATTTTCTGTCTGATTTTTGATCCAAAGCCACATCACATCAAAGAAGGTTATTTAAAACAATCGACTAGTAAGTTTGGAGAAAAAACATGGTTTTAATCTTATAAATTGTCGTGTTTTGATGGTGTGCTAAGCTAACATGCTAACAAGCCCAGAGATGCACCTGTTCTGAGCTATAATGTAAATAAATAATTTGTAATCGTAAAGCTCACTTTTTTTCTCTCTTTTTTCCAAGAAGGGCATTAGATACAGTTTGAAAGAAGGTGAAGTGAGAAGTTTGGTGAATGAAATGAGGGATTAAATCATCTTGAATAGAACATCAGTAATTATAATAGAGACAAAAGAAAAGAATAAGAGCCATAAACTGGCTGGAGAGGTGTGAATGTGTTCAGGGGAGACTGAAACTGAATGGGGCTGTTAGCACCACAAACACAATATAGACAATACCCTTGAATAGATGACAATAAACATCAGTTAACATTTTAGAGTCCTTTCTAAATAAAGTCTCATGACATGGTCTTGAAAAACATGTAATAAAACTCAGAGTTTTAAACCTATCATCTTCAGATTTGAAATAGAACATGGTCAGACATGTGGCTTTAGCTGCAGTGCATTTCTAGATTGCCACAAGGCCAACTTCACTTTTATTTTCATAAATATATTTCATAAAAATAAATTTCTAATAACTTTTCAAAATTTCAAAGCTATTTTTAACTATTTTCCTCATTGTGACAATAATTAATTATGAGTTTACCATAAACTGCAAAGTGTCTGCTTTCAAATGAGACCTTACTTATGCTTTTAGTGCAAAGGGTTCATTAACTGTATCTGTTTTAGTTTGGGTATGCCTTTTTTTGGGATTTTCCAAAAGCGGGGGTGCTGGCTAACACGTTAATGTGTTTAATAATTGTATTTTCGTACTTTATTAATGATCAATTTTTCATTTCTCATCAATGTCTTGACTTCATGCTGACCAAGTTTGGTGGTGATCGGAATAATCTCCTAGGAGGAGTATATCAAATTCCAGAGCATGCGTTTTTCAAACAACCCGTAATAACATAAGTAATGACTTCCTGTTGAGGTGGCGTTTAACTTAGAGTACGAAAGTTGTTTGGCCCGATGAGGTCTATATGTGTACTGAGTTTTATACTTGTATGTGTAAGCGTGTTTGATATATAGACCATGTTTTCGGACCCCATTCAAGGGGGCGCTGTCGAGCCCCCCTGCCACGCCCGGGTACCAGCTTCTGCCCGGCCCTGCTGGCCGCAGATTCCAATGTGTGTACAAATTTTCAAGAGTTTTCGAGCATGGTAAGGGCCCCAAAAATGCCCGAATAGTCGGAAAAAAAAAAAAAATAATAATCCTAAAGAAAACAATAGGGCCTTCAGCCCCTTGGGCTTTGGCCCTAATAATAATAATCCTAAAGAAAACAATAGGGCCTTCAGCCCCTTACAGGGCTTTGGCCCTAATAATCCTAAAGAAAACAATAGGGCCTTCAGCCCCTTACAGGGCTTTGGCCCTAATAATCCTAAAGAAAACAATAGGGCCTTCAGCCCCTTACAGGGCTTTGGCCCTAATAATAATCCTAAAGAAAACAATAGGGCCTTCAGCCCCTTGGGCTTTGGCCCTAATAATCCTAAAGAAAACAATAGGGCCTTCAGCCCCTTACAGGGCTTTGGCCCTAAATATAGCTGCATGCAGCGATGGCGGGCCCAAGCCCGGTTGCATCGCCAACCCGGTGGCTTCAGGGCAACTGTACACAGCGGGCAATAGGCATTTAAAGGGGGTAAACACAAAAGGATGTTATAAAATGTATTTGAATACACCACATTTACTGCAGCAGCTGGTGCCCATTTGATCACAAACCACAACAACCACATCCATAAGATTTTGATTAATTTAGATGAATTTCATGTCATAGAATGTCATAAGTCAATTTCAAATGAGTGCAGAATATCATTCTAATCTGCCATGTCTATGTTTTTCTCAGACAACCTCCATAAAAATTCCAGAGCAAATTATATACTGTTATTTGCTCAAACTCCACAGTGCTCTGAGAAATCTAATCCAGTCTAATGCGAATGTGTGTGATTGCTGATGTTGTATAATCCTAACACTTCTCTTCATGTGTTTTTAAACCTCCCTGAACTATCGTTTGTGCACCAATCTTATGCACCAAAAAGCATGCTTTCATTTAATTTCAATATGTATGGTGTAAGATGAAAAAAATAAATAATAAATTAATTAATAGAGCCAAATCACAGAACCTGCAAAGACGATTTTAATATCAGTCTCAGGTAGTAGTAAGGTACATGTCTAGATTTTTCTGCTCACTTATGCAAGTTTATTTTAAACAGCCACTTTTATAAAATCAAGTGAAATGTACTTAAATAGTGATTTTTAATAAATGTGAATTATAAATAATTAATAATTAACATGCGTTGTACATAATGTTTGCAAACACAGCACATGACTTTCTATAACACCCATATCGAGAAAACACACACTCTCCTTTGTAAAAACAAAACAAAACAAAGATTTAAGTCTTGTATGTTGTAACTCAAATGACATTTGAAAAGTAGTCCTATCCAAATAGAGATATAATGTCATGGTTCAGTTTCAAATGAGTGTGAAGTTATCATTTGGAGTTCAATATTTCTATAAGTTCATCAAAAAATGGGTAAACACACACGCATAAACACACAGGTTTGTACTTCTGTCTTGGTGAGGACATTGCATAGACTTCCATTGATTTTAAATTGGGTCAATGATATTTTCTATCACCTAACCCAATCCCTACTCCTAAACCAACCTATCACAGAAACATGTAACCATCACTAGATTTAAATAAAAACATATTTTGGCTGATTTATAAGCCTTTTAAAATAGTGAGGACCAGTCAAATGTCCTCACTAGTGGGTTGTGAAAGTATTCCACAAAATAAGTGAGGACATTTGGTCCTCACAAGTATAGTCAAAACAAGTACAGAGAGAGAAACAGACAGAGACCCTCTCACACACACACTCTCTCACACACACACAAGAGTCAGACTGAGGGAGTGAGAAGGGAGTGAGGGGCGAGGGGGAGGTTGGAGGGGGGGTACCACAGAGAGGGAGAGAGAGGGTGAAAAAATTCACATTCAAACCAAAATTTCGGACTTCCTGTTGGTCTGAGCTAATGACTTTAAATTAGAAAGTTGTCCAGCTTAATGAGATCAATGTGTGTACCGAGTTTGGTGACTGTAGGTTAAACTAACCCCCACTTTTTTCAAAAGGTGTCGCTATAGAGGCCCTCCTTACTGCCCGTTTTTGAGGCTTTGCCCATGTCTACTGGATGACAATCCTGACATATCAGTCGAGTTTCATGCAATTTGAAGCATGCTAAGTGTCTCAAACCCATCCAAAAACAAATATTGAAGTTTGATCTGTTGCTATGGCAACAGTGTTTGAAAAATATTAAAAATCTTTTTACAGGTCTTCATTTGTTATGTCTTCTCATTATTCTAATGAAGTTTGAAGCAAATTCGTTAAAAATTAGAGGGTGATCTTAAAGCATTTTGAAAATAACACACTTCCTGCTGCCAGTTGATGGCGCTATAACTTTAACTCACAATAGTCACATCTATGTGATCGGCTTCCTACAACGAACACAGAGCTGAAGTTTCGTAAACATCAATCAATGTATGCAGAGGTTATAACACATTTCCTGTTTACCTTTTCTCGCCATTAATTTGTTGCCTCGCACGGCCAAACGTTTGGTATCAAAAATCGCTCGGACCCTAATAATCCTAGTGGCTTGGGCCCTAATAATAATAAAATAAACGAAAACAATAGGGCCTTCAGCCTTTGGCTTTGGCCCTAATAATAATAATAATAATAATCCTAAAGAAAACAAAAGGGCCTTCAGCCCTTTACAGGGCTTTGGCCCTAATAATCCTAAAGAAACAATAGGGCCATCAGCCTTTGGCTTTGGCCCTAATAAATAATCCTAAAGAAAACAATAATAATAATAATAATAATAATAATAATAATAATAATAATAATAATCCTTAGGGGATCAAGAGGGCCCTTCGCCATTACATTGGCTTGGGCCCTAAATATCAAAAATCCTGTCACAGGTCTACATCTGCTGTGTATTGACATTACACTGATGAAGTTTGAAGCAAATCAGGTAAAAATAAGAGTGAACTCAATGCATTTTGAAAGTGACAGTTTTGAAAGTTCTTGCTGCCAGTTGGTGGCGCTATTACTTTGACTCACAATAGTCACATCCATGTGATCAGACTTCTATAACGAACACACTGCTGTAGATTCATAAACATCATTCAATGTATGCAGACATTATAACACATTTCCTGTTTCCCTTTTCTCACCATAAATTCGTTGTCTCGCCATGGCCAAACCGTTCGAGATATCAAAAATCCGCTAGCAATTTTTAATCATCAATGTTTTGACTTCATGCTGACCGAGTTTGGTGGTGATCAGATTAATCGCCTAGGAGGAGTATATCAAATTCCAGAGCATGCATTTTTCAAACAACCCGTAATAGCCGACTTCCTGTTGAGATGACGTAACTCTTAGAGCATGAAAGTTGTTAGGCCCAATGAGGTCTATATGTGTACCAAGTTTCATACTAATACATGCAAGTGTGTTTAATATATGGACCAAGTTTTCAGACTTTGTTCAAGGGGGCGCTGTCAAGCCCCCCTGCCAACGCCCGGGTACCAGCTTCTGCCCGGCCCTGATGGCCGCAGATTCCAATGTGTGTGCCAATTTTCAAGAGTTTTTGAGCATGTTAAGGCCCCCAAAAAGCCCCGGAAGATGAAAAAAAAAAAAAAAATCCTTAGGGAATCAAAAGGGCCCTTCGCCATTACATTGGCTTGGGCCCTAATAAACGGAGGAAATCCAATAGGGTCCTCGCACTTTGGTGCTCGGGCCCTAATATTAATAATCCTTAGGTGATCAAGACGGCCCTTCGCCATTTCATTGGCTTGTGCCCTAATAATAATCCTAAAGAAACAATAGGGCCTTCAGCCTTTGGCTTTGGCCCTAATAATAATAATCCACATTCATCCACATTCTGGAAAAGTATTTTGAATTTTGAATTGGAAAATGTATAGGAACCCTACAAGTAAATGCACACAGTTGATAAAGAAAACGTGTGTAACGCTGGACTGCTTCTGACTAAAGATTTTTCTAGTAAACTATTAGTTGTTCATTTAAGCCATTAGTCGACTAATGGCACGTTTATATTAATTTAATTACTTAAATACATACTGAGAGGAATACTAAAGCATAATGAGCATTTAAAGTGCCCCTATTATGCCTTTTTTAAGGTTCCTAATAATGTCTTGGGAGTCTCCTACAACAGGTTTACATGCATGCAAGGTCAAAAAACACTTTCATTTTTTCATAATATACATTTAATTTCACCTCAGTTCACCAAACATTGGTAAATGATTAGTTTGAAGCAGTTCAATGAATCAGTCTCTCTAAACCCCTTCTTTCCATGAGCCAACACTGCTCTGATTGGTTTACTGCGCACATCACGCGCCCATTGCCATAACTGAATGACAGCTATCAATTCGCAAGACATTGTATACAATGTATGGGCAGAAAAGATAGCATTGATTTTACTGTATCAATTGAAGCCCGAGTCCGACGATGAAATGTCTGAAGTAGTCAATCAACCAGAAACTGATTCGCAATCACGACTGGTAAGTGTCTCCATAGTTACTTTTTTTTTAAGGCGTGATATCAGCATCACTGTTATACTTTATGTAGGCGCACCTATGGGAACTGTATCAGAATGCCAAGCAAAGCTGAAAACTTCTAAAATAGATGTGTACAGACTTTTTCGTCATAACTATTAACCCTCTTGAGTCTGAGGCTGATTTGGGGCCCTGGAGAAGTTTTGACATGCCCTGACATTTGTGCTTTTTTCTGTTGTTCATAAACATATTAATGGAAAAAGTGTCATTACACTGTATTCAGCACAAACTAGGCTATCGTAATATGCGAGAAACATGTATGTACATGTTTGTATTTTTGAAGGAATAACGTTTATACGTGGTTATTGAAAAAACAAAAAACTTAAGTCACTGAAATAAGGCCAAAAAAAAAAATTAAATCTGTGTTCACAAGACTTCTGGGTATTGGAGATTGTAGACTAGAGTTTTTCTTCAAAATTATGTAAAAATTATCCTGTCTACTCGTACAGAGAGATTTAAATTTTGTAAGACACTTTTTGTCAAGAAACACAGTATGCGTGGAGGCGTGAATCATCATGAATAATCCTGTAATTCACACCTGAGAAGACAAAAGAATCGCATAATGAGCTGTAATGACCTGCATAATAATGAGGCCCTTCAGTCAGGTAGGCTGTGAAAAAAAAAACCCTCTGTGATCATGTCTAAAGCTCATTATGGTGTATATCAAACATACAGAAAAAACAGCAATACTGCGAAATATTATTACAATTTAAAATAATGGTATTTTATTATATACTTTAAAATATAATGTATTTCTGTGATGCAAAGTGTTGGATTGATGGATTCTCATATGTTTATGTAAATTTTCTATACAGAGGAGTAATATTTATTCAATATTTATTGTCATTACTATGAGCGTTGGATACTGTGTTTTCAATTCATACTTGCAGCCGGAGGGCGCTCTGTGCACCTTTAGTCCACAAATGCCTCCTAAAGAAGAACAGGCCATGTGACAATCCAGGAACTAACAGAGGCTTCCAGAGATCGTTAACTATGGCTATGCAAAACACTTTTGAAGACAATAAATACACGAATATTAAATATTGCCTCAGAATTTGCATCTGAATAGCGCTCACTCCGTGGGCGTGGCCGCATTAGTGGATAATGAGCTGAATCACAGACTTCTGACATGGCTCTTTTTTCATACAGATTACATAAACAGAGAATATTTGTTTTCGATTTGACTTACACAATTTAAAACCTGACATTTCAACATTTTTTTTAGACATAATTCTCATTTTTTTGTCATTAGCATTGACTAAGTTGCATTTCATTTTCTGAGAACTATCAGATTGGACTTCCTTCAGAGAGAGACGAGAGATCACGCATCATGTTAGTTTTCTTTATTTTGCAAAAAGCACAACATTTTGTTTTTACTCTGAGTATACACAAATAAAAGAAGATACTCAACAGATTAAAATGATGTATAACTCTTAATTGTATGTGCAACATTGACAGAGTATTTTGAGTCTCTTTCACACTGGTAAGAAAAAAAACCGAGGTGGTATCACCGGAGATACCTCAGACTCCAGAGTGTTAACAAAGAAAAATGGCTATATCATTGTTTGACATTACAATGGGTGTTTACTGTTTACAGAGAGAATACTTGAACTACTTAGCATGGACTAGCATTTTAACATCCTATTACAATACAGATAGAGCTCCACTCTACTGTAATAAAAACGCAGAGGAAAAAAAAAACATTATTTGTATGTTGTAAAGTCGCATGTTAGCTGAGCACAAACGTGAATAGCTGATAATGCATTAGACTTTGTAAACAAAAGTCTTGCTTCATCCTTGATCATTACTCCAAGTAATAAGACAGACAAGCTGCATTAATCGACACATTTTTAGACAATATTGGACCTACATCTGAATAGCAGAACGACAGAAACGTGAGTTAGCCGGTTAGCAGGAGACAGACTGGTGTACGTTACACAACATAACATACAAAACTATGAATTTTGAATGATTGCTAGAAAATATAAACATCAATTATTAATCCTACTTACAGGTTGAGATTCAGAGGAGCCAGCTGGTCCAAATAAACTGGTCATTGATCCATATTTTTTTCGACCAAGCGTTTTGTGAATCCTGCATTAAACTCCCCGAGGTTTGAGAAGCAGTCGTCAGTAAAATGACGAGAACACAACAAAAGATTGTACTGCTGTGGTATTGTTGAAAAAATTAGCTTGCCATAAACCACTGGCAAAAGTAATGATTATGAATGTGTCGGGGGGAAAATATAACAAGGAGACATTTTAATTATTTACATACATCTCCGCAGTATAATGAACGTGCCTTTAGAGAGAAAATGCACCTTTAATGTGGGTTACATAGCAGAGAATATTTCATTTCATATTGGTTTGTTTAAATTAGACATTTCAAACTTTCTATTCGGTTGTTAAGTCTGACCTCACGCGGCAGCGCTTCCGAGTCAAACGCCCTATCTTATACCACAAGAAAACAACAAACGGTGCTAATATACACACACGATGCTACCAAATATATTATAATCATAACCTTTATCTCCATACCAAAATCCCAGATGGCCAGACAGTGATTCATCTTTTATAAATCGCTAAAATATTAATATCTGTAATGCTGTGACCATGGAGACTGTTGTGTAGACTGTAAGTATTTTAAATGTTTAACTTTAAAATGTTAAATGTTTATTATGAATAAATAGTGCTCATAAACGACATCGAGATGGCATTCTCAAGTGAAACGCGTCGAGGCTTGGACCCGGAAATGGCGTACCTTACGTCACGACTTAACAAGCGGATAGATTTATTTCTCATGTCTGTAAGGCAATTAACCTATACACTGATTTTCGATTTAATTTTTGTGACGCGCTCCAGTTCAGAGAGACCGAGACACCAGAAAGCGCGTCCTGTTTGTTTTCTTTATTTTACAAAGGCACAACGTTTTGTTGTTATTGTGAGTTTATCTGTATAACCATAAATGGAGTATTTTAAGTTGTTTCCACTTTTAGCAGAAAAAAATTTTAATGATCGCGCTGACGCCACCATGTCTTGCAGTAAGCATGCTATACTCTAGCTTCCACACTCCGTACAGATACTTGGACATGCATGGATAATAATAGCGCACATTTATCTAGGTTAATGTTAGAGCAAGCTACTATATATTTGAGGCTACTACATATTTGAGGTTGATGGATGATAGGCGAACATTTGGATTTCCTGCCCAACATACTGTAATTACCACAAGGACCTATTTTTAATCTCTATAATAAAAATGTATAATTCAGATTTTGATCTCCATATCCATTTACATATATTATATATATCTTCCAAGGGGTTTTTTTCCCTCCTAGGACTTTTTTCCCAGTGTTAGCACGCTGGGTTTTTCTCCTAGGGGGTTTTTTCCACCCCTGGGAGTCAGCCGACATTGGCTTAATGTAGCACCATCTTGTATATGTTACATATTACCACGCTTGTTTGTACAGCTCATTTTTAACCACTTCCCTTTTTTCTGTGCTTCTAATATGTAAAGCTGCTTTGAAACAATTACCAATTGTAAAAGCGCTATATAAATAAATTTGACTTGACTTGACTTGACCTGTCATTAACGATCTGTCCCTCGCGGTCTGCGTGACTTACCACAAGCGACTAACCAACTGAAATTTTGGTTTAAGCCTCTTCTGTTCAACTAACAATTATTCGACTATTAGGGGGCAGCTCTAGTATAACAGTATATTGGATCTGTGCATTAGCTATTAAAGTGACAGCAGCCTAATATACCTTAATCAAACATCAAATGACAGGAAAATCACTCACTGATCTTGACTCAATAACTTAAGTAGCTTTAATAAGGATTAACCTATATTTAACGTGTATAGTAAGACTATGGAGTTATTTTACATTTGATTATTATTTTTTTTTTTTTGTAGGCTATTACTTATTTGAATACCACTGTTTGTACATCTTCCTGAAAAACTTAAAACACTGTTTATTTCATTTGTATTTTCACTCTGTTGTATTTGTCTGTTTTGTTTGTAATTACTTTATTTGTTCTTACTGTATTGCTGTTTACTTGTTTTATGTAATTGTTTTAAGGAACTTTTTCTTACATTAGTTAACCTAGTATTAGTTTTTGCTAAAGTATCAATAATTGTGAAATTTCACTATTTAAAATTACACATATTGTAAAATATTGATATGATTTTTGCCATAATCAAGCAGCCCTAATTGGTGCATCCCAACTTTAAATGCTTTATTCTTAATTCTGCTGTGATCATCATCTTTTACAGAAACGCTCCAAGCAGAGGAAAATGCAGCAGAAGGCTTTACGTAAGCGCCAGCTGAAGGAGCAGAGACAGGCTCGCAAAGAGAGATTGAGTGGTCTCTTCCTGAATGAGGAGGTCCTTTCACTTAAAGTCACAGAGGAGGAAGACCGTTGTGATGATGTTGATGTATTGATGTGACGAGAATGAATTATTCAGTGTTCCTTCTAAGCCTCTTCCATGCAGCATTAATTACTCTGTTCTAGACATCTCTCGGCAATCAGGGGCCTGATGTATAAATGTTGTGTATGCGCAAAAAAGGCATTGAAATGTGTGTACGCAATTTTCCATGCACATATCAGGATTTATAAAAATAAACTTAGTGTAAATATGTGCGCACCGTCCGCACACTCTAGACCTTGCGTACGCACTCTTTTACTGGAGTGAGCAAAGTAATGAAGTAAATAGAATGATTTTAAACTCTGTTTTCATTTTGCTACACATTTAGATTAAATATTCCACTCTCATTAATGGAGTTGAAGGCACAGTATGTAAGTTTCGCTGCTAGAGGTCATTTTTTTCAAAACAATAATAAAGGCGTGAAATCATGGTAGTTCATGGTAGTCGTATTCACTTCCACAGCCAATGGAAAGCAATCCAACAAGACTCGGCAGAAATCATGCTCATGGGTGAGCTAATGTATTAAAGTTAAAATTAACTTTATTGTGGTCTGAAGCGGGGCGGGGCCAAGAGCCTGGGACAGTTTACGTTGCTGTTTTTATAATGCTTATATGCCGCAGTCAGCCGCTGCTGCTCCTTATGTTTTCTTGTTTATTTTACAATTAAAGTTATGTTTAGCATCCGCCTCCTTCTCTGAACTTTGTTACAGTTACATTTGATCACTTAAATTCACTTTATTTTATTTCATTCTAATAAAACAGCTGCAAGTGCTGAACTACTCAAACAGGTCACTTTATCTGACAAATTATAATTGTAAGTTAAAGCAGCACTGTTTTACTTGGTCAAAACAATCATACTAAAATACTTTGTGTTTGTTTAAAGTCGTTTCAACATTACTTTGTGCGTTAGGCTTGGTTGCTGGTATGAGATACTTGTTGCACACTTTAATAAGCTAGATCGATATGAGAATATATTAATAAAAACTGGATGACTTGTGTTGGTAAATGGCATGCAATTAATTTTAAAATATATTGCATGGTGGAGAAAATGCTGTATTACTGTTACTACAAATAAAGCTCTTTCTGATTAAGCTATGTTAGTCACATGATAAAATAGTGCTGTCTCTGAGGCATGGTACAAACATGTTACGGTAAATCAAGAAAGATTCAAATAAAGCCCTATTTGGACAGTAAGTGTTTCTCATAGGGATGTACGGTATTTTCAACATTTACAGGGGCTGGTCAGTGATTTTATTGCTGTCCGAATCCAGAATGTCAGTGTTTTTCTCCCACCATCCACATAAAAATCCCCGGCCAAATTACCTACTGTTTTTCGACAAATGCCAAGGTCATGTGATAATTTAATTGCATCCGAATCCACATCTCTCTAGTTTACAAGAGGAGATTAATACAAAATTCACTGTACGATAACTGTTGTGCTTCACTGTAATTTGCATGCATTTTAAATATGTACATTTTTATTACTGAAATGCTGGGAAGTATTTACAAGAACTATTTCATCACCGTTTCACCTTAGCAAAAGGAGAAAGAGGAAAAAAAACACATAAACATTTGAAATGTGACGTTACAGCAATACAATTTTGTATTTTCAAAATGTATTATATACAAATACATTAAAATATAAACCAAGCAGCTTTGTTTACCTGATGTAAATAAGGGGCTTTGTTAACTTATTTCTGCTAATTTTCATATTTTTAAAATAACATCCATCGTTTTGAGATAAAACACAAGACAGAAAACCATTTCAACTATAGTGTGTCTATCTTCCTATTTTTAAACAGGAGATATAAATAATCACACGATAAATAGGATATTTTCCTATTAAGTTAAATATGAATTTATTTGTAGTATTCCAAGCTTATGATATTTTATTTACTGCAGACAATCACGCGGTCACGTGAGCAGCATGGTCCTGGGTTCGTAGGATCACTAAACTTGCTCCTCCACCATGAATAAATCGCCATCTGAATAAATGAGTTGTATCACTGAGGTGCCATGCAGATTTATTTTTACAGACACCCATGTGAGAAGACTAACCGTCCTAATAGGGCTTAAGGGTGTACTCACACACGGCACGGTTGCCTTGAACTGAGCCCGAAATTTTCGCATGCGTTTTTTCATATTCGTGATCCTAAAAATTCGTCACGCACAGAGACCTTGCACACTGAGTCCGATGCGTATTAATGAATCCGTTGCGAAAAAAATTGCAAAACTATACAAAATTAAGTCTTCAAGCAGTGAGCACGATTTAGTTGTCCTCTCTCTTCTTAAAAAGAGAAAAAGAAAGAGGAAATATTGGGTCCATCCAATCCCGAGATGGAGAGAAAGAGTTCACCTCATCTCATCTCACCTCATTACTTCAGGATGTCAGTGGCTCAGTTTGATGCTTTGCTACTGGCACAATCTGACTTTATATTCTATCTCTTTGTATTCCGCATGTTGTTTTTCATACAGTGCTACTGCTTTGTGCTGTAGACGACGTGGATCAACTTGTCAGATGGCATTCTGGATTTTGGTGTTTGTGTACGGTGGCTCTGAATTGTCAAAACGTCTCTCAAAATGTGTGCCACGGATGCGAAAAACGCAGAAAATTGAATCTGATCTGAATTTTTTTATGATGGACGAAAGTTTCAGAGGCAGTGTGCAAACGTGATTGACATAACATGAGGTCGAATTTATTTTTTAACGTGCGAAAATTTTGCATGCGAATTTCGGACTCAGTGTGCAAAGGCCTTAAGACTACCCGTGTTGAATTATATAACAAACATTACTTTTCTGTCGATAAATGTATCCAAACAGTTGCTCACCTGTCTTATAAAATGCATAATATATTAAAGCATCTTTGATGTTTCCATGGTTTCTACAGAAGTAAAACTGGAAATCAAGGGTAGCGCGAATATGACGTCATTGACGGGCAACGCAGTGACACAAGCCATTACACTGGTTAAAATCACTGATTTCTCTGGATTTAAACATTGTTGGAAACATTTGGTATAATGCATGTACACAAGTCAACAAAATATCTAACATTGGATATTTTAATCCAAAAATCTTACATATTGTGCCTTTAAGAACAAATTACATTGTCATTATCCAGAAGTTAAACAAAAATTATATGAATTTAGAAATATTTTAGAAAAATTTGGATGTGCTGGTTTTCCTGTGGCATGCTACGTTTTCATGTTTTAGTGACAGCGAAGAGTGCCAGGTGCATGATTCCTCTTTAAACTAAATTCCTGAGCTCATGTTCTAAGAAAATATTTCGCGCAAGAACAATAATCAATTATGCGCTCTTTTGTTCAGTGGTAGAACGGTCCATTGGCCGGTTTAAATACGTCTGATGATAATACTGTACAACCACTACTGCATGGAGGTGTGATGTTGATATCGTGTGCAGGCAGATAATATCCTAATGATAACTCTTTCTGTGATCTTCCCAGCATTATGAAAAATACAATTGTATTTGAAGGATAGAATTTGGGAAAATAGGAAATGGTAAGATTTGCATGTCAATGACTTGCAGAGTTGGACAATTATATTTACACTGCAAAAAATAAGGCCAGTCTGTGTCCATTAAAAGTATAAAACATTCTAAAACATATATTTACCTTATAGGCAAAATTACATTCATTTTATTTGTTTAAAACAATTAAAAATACTATTTGGCCAGTGGAAAAGAATGAGAGTAACTCTTCTCTGAAAATCTTCTCTGAAAAGTAGGCCCTATTTTATAAAAAATTTCTTTTACGGATATGTTGATATATTTATTCTAAAATGAGACAAGGATACTAAATGATTTTTAGCAATATAATGTGACTGCACAAATGGCATTTATAGTCCATATCTCATATTTTCCTAATGTCTTGTACCGTTAAAGGCATCATGTGGTTGGGAATATGCATATGGAAATATGTAGATGACGTAATGCATAATAAAACAAGCCATTTTAAGCTCCATATGGTTATTTCGGGATGGAGATGCATGTACGCACAATCTTCTGCTGACTGGGTTTTATAAAGGGAATTTTAACTTTTTAATTTTAAAATCTAACTTTTGTGCACACACTTTTAGGAGTAAATCTACGTAAAGTTTTATACATGAGGCCCCAGATCTTTAGTTGTAATAATAAAGTCTCTCTGAAGTTAAGCTAATGGTAAATATTGTCTGACCAACATTTCCAGTGACCAATTATCATATCTGTAAATGTAAATTAATGTACATCTCATCAGTTGTCTGAATTAACATCATAGGTGCACATACCTACACATGAAATTGTTTGCAAGAAGAGTTGTGCATGCAGTCAACAGACCCATAAAAGACTGCTGCCTCCAAGGTTGTTTGTACATGTGAAGTGGCAGTGAAGTTTCATGATCCTAGGTACCACAGCAAAAATGTATGTGCTATTGAACACACTTTACTTGGGAAAATAAAAATAAATGATTAAGCAATTGCATCTGTTACCAAGTTTAATCTGTACTTGGTACAGTTTTAGTCAGAACCACATACTGTAAATGATAGTTGTTTTTTTAATGGTTTGCCACACTTGTGATGAACATGAATCTTTAATAGACACAGTCTAATATGGAGAGCATTGAAAAAAATATATACAGTAATGTGCAAAAGTCTTAGGCCACCATTATATTGTTGTTTTGGCAATGGTATAATTATTTCACAGTCTCTTTATTAGAATATAACCAGAAAATACAGGAAATTTGTATGCAGAATTAAAAACAGAAACATTCAGGGAAAAAAATGACTCTCTTAAACCTAAATGGAATGGAAAAGTACTGCAAGGCAAAGAAAACTTTCAAAATCTGATAAGAAGTTTCTCAGATTTTCCTTGAGAGATTGGAAGAAGTCCAGGAGGTCACACTAAATACTGATTATTGCTTAAAGAAGCATATATATATATATATATATATATATATATATATATATTACAGTGTCCTCCACAAATATTGGCACCCTTAATTCTAACCTTTCATTTAAGTAAAACAATTGAAAATGGGTGGAAAAGCTCATTATAAAATAAATGTTTTTCTCTAGTTCATGTTGGCCACAATTATTGGCACCCAATTATTGCAATGTCCTTTTCCCAAGATAACAGCTCTGAGTCTTCTTCTATAATGCCTGATGAGTTTGGAGAACACCTGAGGAGAGATCAGAGACCATTCCTCCATACAGAATCTCTCCAGATCCTTCAGATTCCAGCTCCATGTTGGTGCTTCTTCTCTTCAGTTCACTCCAATCATTTTCTTTAGGTTTCAGGTCAGGGAACTGGGATGGCCATGGCAGAAGCTTCATTTTGTGCTCAGTGACACATTTTTGTGTTGGTTTTGGTATTTGTTTTGGATCATTGTCCTGATGGACGATCCAACCACTGCCCATTATTGGATTTCTAGCAGAAGTGGTCAGGTTTTGATTTTTTATCTGTTAGTAATTGATAGAATCCATGATGCCATGTATCTGAACAAGACGTCCAGGACCTCCAGCAGAAAAATAGGCTCACAGCATTAAAGATCCAGCAGCATATTTAACCGTGGGCATGGGGTACTTTTTATCCATGTGTGCACCAAACCCATCTGGTGGGTTTGCTGCCAAAAAGCTATTTTTTAGTTTCATCTTACCACAGAAGCCGGTCCCATTTGAAGTTCCAGTCTTGTCTGACAACTGAATATGCTGGAGTTTGTTTTTGGATGTGCAAAGAAGGATTTTTCTTGAAACCCTCCCGAACAACTAATTTTTTTTAGGCTTTCTGAGGCTAAAGACTCAACTAATTTCTGCAATTCTTCAGCTGTGATCCTTGAAGAGTCTTTGGCCACTCAAATTTTCTTCCTCACCGCACTTTAGGTTGATTTAGACAAACGTCCTCTTCCATGCAGATTTATAACATCTTTAGTTGATTGAAACTTCTTAATTATTTCCCTGGTGGTGGAAATGGGGATTATCAATGCGTTAGCTTTTTTCTTATACCCATTTTCTATTTTGTGAAGCTCAACAATCTTTTGCTGCACATCAGAACTATATTATTTGTTTTTTCTCATAGTTATGAATGATTAAGGGGATTTGGCCTTTGTGTTTACACACATTTGTACTCCTGTGGAACAGGAAGTCATGGCTGCACAATTTCATGCTCCTAGTCACCCTGGTGTGCTAAAAAAATTGTGAATGGGAATATACTTCAAAGATATTTTACTTATAATAAGTAATAATTGTGGCAAACATGTATTGTAGAAAAACATTTATTTCATAATGAGCATTTTCCCCCATTTTCAATTCTTTTCCTTCAATGAAAGGTTAGAATTTTGTGAATTTTTTTTAATGAAAGATCAAAAAGATAAACAATGAAGATTATTTTTCACAGCCACCTTTGCTCATATTTACTAAGGGTGCCAATATTTGTGGAGGGCACTGTATATATATATATATATATATATATATATATATATCTTGTGCCTCAATTAAAAAAGTTACACATAGGCCGATAGTGAAAATGTCCTTGTCAAATAAACTGTCATAAAAAATTGAAGCTTGGGAGCACAGATTTAAGTTTGGTCTCATTTTAAAGAAGACTCTTGGCAGATTATTGTTGAAGAAAATTTTAAAAAGTGAAACTAAAAAAAAAGTTATAAAGGTTTAAGTTTATGAAAATTGTTTATGAACACTATTTTATATAAAATATATATTTTATGAAACATGTTGAACTCTAAAACTGCTAAAAAAAAAAAAAAAAAAAAAAAATCAAAGCCATGAATCTATACAAGTTGTGATCCAAATTTGAGGTTGATATCTCAAAAAATTAGCTTTCAGTAAGATTTTGTTTGGGTGCAGTACCAAATTTTCCCCATTAGATGCCAGCAAATCTCTGCTAGTACACACAGTAGTTGAATCTGTGATTTGCAGTAGAGTTTTCTCTCTCAAATATTACACACACAATTTTTTATAACACATACAAACCACACTCTGACATCCATACCAACACACCCACACAATTATAGCTGCATAATTTATCCAATTGGCTCTATAATATGCATAAGCAGAAATCAGGAATAAAGCCAGTATTTGCTTTATGGGCCAAACTTGGCACCATCTGCTAAAAAATAGTAAAAATTTAAATTTTGAAGCCTTGCCAACAGAATGAAAGCCTATTAACAAAGACTGCAACTTTTTTATAGTTAAATGGCCCCTGGATTAAAAAAATGAGTTTCAGATTTAATGGGTTTCAATGGGGATATTTTTGTCCTTAAGGCCCTGAGAGGCAGTGTTGCCAACTGCTTTCAGTTAAAAGTAGCTAAAACTGGTAGCTAAATGTCACTAGATCATAGACATCATAATGGCAAATTCAATGATCTATATAAACATAAATATAGATCAGTGGGCAAAATAAGAATCTAGACGAACTGTCCAAGAAGTTACTAGATCTGTCCCTTAACTTTTGAAAAAAGTCTCAAAAGGGACAGGGAAGTCACTAAATCTAGTGACAAAATCCCTAAATTGGCAACACTGTTTGAAAGGAACTAGTTTTTGTACCTAGTGCAAAATATATTTTTTAAAGTAAATGGGGGTGAAATAGTAAAATTCCAATAAAAATATAGACTGGGTAAACCCAGCCTGATCTGCCGGCGATTTGATTTCGCCCGGCAACTCAGTCTGGAAACCCGTACATTCATTTCTACTGTGTCTGTTACACTTTTGCGGGAACCAATCACAGACTGGCTTATCCACCTTGCTCGCTATTGGCGGGTATAACACAATGACGATAGAGAAGCGACGGCAAGCACGACCGTCAATCCAATTCCTTTTAACCTCTCTATGATGCTGAATGACTTCTTTAGTTTAGCAAACAAATCGCTCGAGTGGGTGTAAATACCACTCACTTTCATGTTTTTTTGCACAACCTGCAAAAATCGCTCGATGCCATTGCTGCTTCTGCAAACCGTTGATCAATGCTACAAACCAATACAAACTAAAGGCGTGTTCCATTCGACCGCAAGTGGACTGCGAAATGGACTTCACAGGGTATTTCGCCATCTTATTAAGTGAGATTCCATTCCGAAGGGAGCGAACATGTTCAGTTCTAAGGGCACTGTGAACGGCATAGGGAATAAGGGAACATCGATACATCACTTCACAGGAAGTAGAGAGGTAAAATCACCCAACTGTCATTGCGCACCGCATCACCAGTCAGAACTACGATGGAGCAGAGCTGTTGAAAGTTTTTAAACGGCTCTCCGATGGAGGAATTTACATTTGAACTTTGAGTATTCATAAATTTTGTTCTTATTATACGAACGAAAGTATGAATGGTTATAACGATGAGTGTATTTGCATATTTTATTGTATGAATAGGCATGACAAAGTAAAAGTTTTGAAAAGCAGCTGAGGCTCTGTCATTTTTTATTTTACTTTATTTATCTCAGAAGTGTTTACTATGTGGCTGCGCGTGGAAAAGAAAGAGCACAAGATGAGACCCAGACAGTGGATTAAGAATACATTTATACAGTTAACCAAAATAAGAATTTATTTTCATATGGCATGAGAGGCTACAGCTTCAAATCTGTTAAGAGTCCATTTTAAATTTGAAAGTAAATTATAATATCTATTTATTTGTTATATCATAATCTGCGCGACACCGTCGTTGACTTTCTTTGATGACGTTTGCAGTGCATTCCAAATGAGTGATTATTGTCAGCAAAGTCCACTTCAATGGATATACCATGCTCAGGGAGTAGGGAGCAGTGAACACTGCATAGGGACCCTGTCGAATGGAACGCAGCTTAAACCTGTCTGGAGTTTTCGCGTCGCTTTGCAAAGTATGTCACCTGGATCGTTGATCTGATTGGTTGAAGGACTATCCAATTGCGTGAATAATGCTCGTTGATCACGCCTCTTGTGCAGTAGAAAATTCATACCGACTCTCCAGACCAATGTTCAATTTTAAATTGAGCTTGGTCTGGTGATAGCCAGGCAAATAAAAATACACACCTGAGCCAAAATGTATGCAGTTGGCATTAACACAGGCAAAATGATTAAAAAAAAGTCAAAAATGTCCATAAGGCCGCACAAGGGATGGATATATATATATATATATATATATATATATATATATATATATATATATATATATATATATATATATATATAATTTTTTTTTTCTCCTGTATATTTGATTTACATTAACAATTTGCCCAGAAGATAAAACATACAGACATCTTTTTTTTTTTTTTTTTTTTTCTAATGGTGTAGTTGCATTGGTGTTTAAAATTAAAAGGACAATGATTAATATTTGAAATATTTGAAAATCAATTACATCTTCACTGATCATTTTTTAATATGTACATAATTTATTGTGTAATTACTGTTTGTAGAAGTACATACAATATGAACCAGGCATAGAGGGAACACTGACAAATTAAGTCATTGGCTTCATTTTGCATCTACTTTAAATTTGTTTGAAAGGTCATACAATTATGTTTTGGAACTCTTTGACATTTAAGTTTCACATGAAAAACTAATAGAACACACTAACTTTAAACATGTTTGTTGACTTAATATTTTTGAAAATATTACTTATGCTTTCTTAGCAAAGGTGGAAAAAAGTAATATTTCATCATTTTTATTGTGATTTATATTTATGTAATCTGAAAGCGAAGGGACTACTGTTTAGTGTAAAAAAAATACACACATTCAGTTGTCTTACATCTTGTAATTTTAGGTTAGAATTTATTTACAAAACTTCTTTTTTAAAACCTTAAATACAGTATGTGTTATTTAAGCATATAATTTAAGCTTCCTTTATTGCAAATGTACAGAAAACAACATTGTGCAAAAATTTAGAGATTCATCTAAAGTATTTTCTCTTTGATCTCTCTAAACATAAATGAGCAGATATTCAAACAATGGGATGATTCCCAAAAATGTTTAGTTGCAATGTGTCTAAATAAAATACATTTTTAGAGAAGAGATTTTTTGTTATTTGTTACACTATTTGTAAGATTAGTACTTAGATATTTTGATCCAGACATACAAATGTATAAGGTCAAGTTAGTATGGTTTTACTGCTTTGCTGAAATGTCTGAATATTCGTAATTCCATCAAATAAAATTAAAGTGTGAAATATATTGCATATTGTGCTGTAGCTTTTGTGTCAATTATATATTATCTTGACATGAAATACTTTCAGCATTTAAATCCATCTTTACAGTAAGTGTATTGTCTTGACAGCCATGTAAGTAATTGTGTGCTCAAACATTTAACATTTTTATAAATGAGAATTAAACAGTTTAGACAATTATTGCTCTGTATAAATATATATACAGTGCATCCGGAAAGTATTCACAGCGCTTCACTTTTTCCACATTTTGTTATGTTACAGCCTTATTCTTTTTTGTTTCTTTTTTTTTTTCTTTCAAAATTCTACACACACTACCCCATAATGACAACATGAAATTAGTTTGTTTGAAATCTTTGCAAAATTATTAAAAAAATAAAAAATAAAAAAAATATCACGTTTCATCAAGGATGTTTCTGTACATTGCTGCATTCATCTTTCCCTCGATCCTGACTAGTCTCCCAGTTCCTGCCGCTGAAAAACATCCCCACAGCATGATGCTGCCACCACCATGCTTCACTGTAGGGATGGTATTGGCCAGGGGGTGAGCAATACCTGGTTTCCTCCGGACATGACGCTTGCTATTCAGGCCAAAGAGAAATGCTGGAGCTCTGTCAGAGTGACCATCGGGTTCTTGGTCACCTCCCTGACTAAGGCCCTTCTCCCCCGATCACTCAGTTTGGCTGGGCGGCCCGCTCTAGGAAGTCTTGGTGGACTTCTTCCATTTAAGGATGATGGAGGCCACTGTGCTCATTGAGACCTTCAATGCCTTATATAGACAGGTGTGTGCCTTTCCAAATCATGTAAATGAATTTACCACAGGTGGACTCCAATCCAGTTGTAGAAACATCGCAAGAATGATCAGTGGAAAGAGGGGCTGCATCCAAAAACCTAGGCAGCTGTCCTATCAGGAGGCAATGACTTGTAAGGCAGCATTTGTGCATGAGGGCACTTCACGAAACTGATTTTGGACAGATTTCTGAGGCAGCGTAACAGTTTAATGATCTACCGCAAAATAGCGCAAGCTTAGGTGAGAACTAAACAAATATTTAATTACTACAGTAGTAATTTCTCGTTAGAAATTACATCAAAAGTGGAAAATGTTGGTCAAAAACGTACATCTACATACAAACTGACCAGCAAATGTAACTTTCGAACGCCATCTTTATTTTTCTAACTCAACTGTCACAGAATGTAAAGCACAGAATTGTGGGATATCAAAGGCAGTGAAGGATACATCTATGCTGGCTTCAAAAATCGATCAGATGAAGGTATCTCAGGAAACAGGAAGTGAAGCTAACATTGGATTCGGATGTGCCTTGATGCCTTCCTACCTTGAAATGTGTCCTCCAAAAACATAATTTTCCAGTTTTCGGACGTAGCCAGGATGTACCTGAGCTCAATTTTGAGTGTCATGGCAAAGACTGTGAATACGTACAGTATATTGACTTCTACTACGACAGACAGCAAGACATCATGGATCTAGCCCCGAAACTCAGCGAAAAAGAGGAAAACGGACTCTTTCACTGATACAGATGATTTACTCACTGCAGGAGAGGTCAGTTTAATGGCAAGCATTAATAAAAAAACTGGATCTTCTCATTCCGTTACATCAGGATGTTAAAGACATCACTCATAGCTTATCTTCTCCGGCCTTCCAGAAACAAACAACGAAAATATGGAAAACGTCGTCAAAGACTTCATGAAAATACAGCTAAAAATATCACCGGAAACATTGCACAACATCACCTTTCATCGAGTTCATCGCTTCGGGAAAATCACAAACAAAACACATCGTCGCTAAGTTTGAACATTTTCAGGACAAGTTACTAGTGAAAAGCAAAGGAAAAGAACTGAAGGGTACAAACTTTGGACTTAATGACTAATTTCCGAAGGAAAGTTCTATATCCAATCATGAAAGAACACAAACTCAAAAACATACACACATCACTGATAGTGGACAAACTGTACATCAATAGTCAACTATTTAAAGACAGTAAAATAACACCCTGGCTCTTCTGATCACTTTACCCACAATGCAACGTATATTATACAAGCTGTAACTCCTAGTGCTACCGAACCTGACTATCTAGTCCTATGACCATGCTTAATTTAGTGTATCTTTGTGGTGTATGTTTTATAAGTCTTTTGTCTGTCTTACCACAAGTTTACCATGTTCTTTGTTTTATGAATTGTATGTACCCCCTCCCCTTCCCCCCCTCCACCTCTTATCATTGTATTACTCTATAGACTCCAACTATGACCACTATGCATAGTCTTAAAATCATAACCTGGAATGTACATACCTTTCGCACCCTCTCTAAAAGAACTAAAATAATTAATTACTTATCCAAATTGAAGGCTGATATATGCTTTTTACAAGAAACCCACATAACCCAACAGGAGTCACAAAATCTACAATTCTGACAATTTGACAAAATATTCTCTGCAACATACAACAGTAGACAACGAGGGGTTTCTATCCTAATTAACGAAAACATTTCAATCATTCAAAATTCAATACATTTTGACCCCGAAGGACGATATCTTATTATGAATTTAACAATTAATAATATATCATGCACTCTGGCCAATGTCTATGGACCAAACACTGATGACTCATCTTTTTTTCATAATTTCTTTGCAGTATTACAAGATCAAGCAAATAACATCTTAGCAGGAGACCTCAACACGGTTATTAACTCAGAACTAGATCGTTCAAGCTCAACTGGTAACACAAGACACACACTCTCATCAGATATAATTAAACAATATATGAAAGAATATGGACTTTGTGATAGTTGGAGAATGAGGAACCCTACAGACCGGGAATATACATACTTCTCTCCTTACCACCAATCATCGTCTAGACTGGACCTTTTTCTCATTAGCAACTCACTCACCCAGTACATCACAGACAACACAATACACCCAATTGTAATCAGTGACCATGCCCCCGTCTTGCTAACAATATCTACATACACTAAAATTAAAAAACATTCAAGATGTTTTCACATCACACATCACTTCTAGAAGACACAGAATTCACCACACTTATACAGGGAGAGTGGGCATCCTTTCTGGAGATGAACGACTCTCCAAAAATCTCACCATCATTGCTATGGGAAACGGGAAAAAAATCCAAGTGAAGAGATACAATACAAACTAAAATTAGTTAAAACTCAAATAGAAAACATCCTGAATAAAAGAAATGATTTTCTTTTACAACAACTGAGATATGAACAATTCCAGTACAGTAATAAATCCAGTAAACTATTGGCCAACCTATTACAACACAAAAAAGAGAAGACAGTAAATCCCATCAATACAGAATAAATCGGGCGTCATAGCACACAACCCTCAAGAAATAAACAAAATTTTTCAACAATATTATAGTGACTTATATGCCTCAGATTGCACACCCAACACCTCAGAAATAGAAACTTACCTTAGTAAACTCAACCTTCCAACACTTCCAAATGAACAAGCTCTAATGCTAGATGCACCACTAACTGTCAATGAAATCTATAAATCTTTAAATAAAATGCCACCAGGACCTGATGGATTCACCAGGACCTGATGGATTACCAGCAGAATTTTATAAAACATTTTGGGACATCCTATCACCACTATTGTTAAGAGTAATAACAGAAATAAAAACAACTTCCAAAATACCTCCATAAATGAATACTGCCATAATAACACTTATACCAAAACCGAACAAAGACCTAACCCAACCTTCCAATTATCGCCCACTCTCACTAATTCATACAGATCTCAAAATAATAACTAAAACTCTTGCAACACGTCTAGAGGCAGTTATTTCATTACTCATTCACCCAGACCAAACTGGCTTTATTAAAAACAGACATGCATCAGATAACCTTTGTATACTTTTTAACTTAATCAACATAGCCCAACGCACAAGAATAAAGTCCATTATACTCTCATTAGATGCAGAAAAAGCATTTGAAAAGGTAAATTGCCATTTTCTCTTCCACACGCTTTGCAGGTTTGGTTTTGGAGAGTCGTTCATCCATTGGATACGAACACTTTACACATCACCCAGGGCTGCAATAACCACAAATGGGATCATATCATCTAGCTTCACACTTCAGCAAGGAACCAGACAGGGATGCCCCCTCTCCCCGTCACTCTTTGCATTATTCATTGAACCACTTGCAGCTGCAATTAGGAAAAACAAAAACATAATAGGAATCCAAAATGGAAATAAAGAATATAAAACTAGTCTGTATGCTGATGATTTATTATTACATCTACAAAACCCACAGACATCATTACAGGAAACTTTCTCCATTATTAACAATTTCTCTGCTCTTTCCAATTATACTATAAACTGGTCAAAATCCATATTACTCCCATTAATTCAAGATTCATGGGGTTCTGCAGCCCAAAATCTCTTTCCCTCCATTCAATTAGGCAACATAAAATATTTGGGTATCAACATCTCCGCCAGGCTGTCAGAGCTTTTTCATCTTAACTACATACCATTACTCAATATGATAGAAGACAATCTAAGCTGCTGGAAAAATTTACCTCTGACATTAATTGGAAGAATAGCTGCAGTAAAGATGAAAATACTACCTCAAATCACATACTTATTCTCTATGATCCCAACCTCTCCAACTGACAACTGGTTCAAATCACTCAATTCCATAACTACTCAATTTTATTGGAAAAACAAAAACCTTGAATCTCACTATCAACATTACAAAATAGCAAGCAACATGGCGGTCTAGAAGCACCAAATTTTTTGTCACTATTTTCTTGCAACTCAACTACAATATTTATACATCTGGCTTAATAATCAACACCACAATAAACATTGGATAGCTCTAGAACAGAATCAATGCCAAAAAACATCTATAGCTGATCTCGCCTTTTTACCTCAAACAATCAAAAAACAAAACTACTTCAAATCCGTTACCATCTCCACAACTCTGACAGCCTGGTGGAAAACGTCTCGGGTTACGAGTGTAACCCCTGTTCCCTGAGTAAGGGAACGAGACGCTACGTCCGATGACGTGATGGGAACCTTCTGTCTTTTGTGTTCGTGAAGCACCTCTGTATCCAACCAATGAAAAGACGTGACGTCAGAGGCGGGTGACGTCACGGATCAGGAAGCTATAAAGCACACCTGAACACAAAGCACGCCAGCTTCTGTAAAATGTCTGAAGCAAGCGCACCAGGTATGCAGGAGATACGGCCACGCGACGTAGCGTCTCGTTCCCTTACTCAGGGAACAGGGGTTACACTCGTAACCCGAGACGTTCCCTTTCGTGGGAACTATCGACGCTACGTCGGATGACGTGATGGGAACGCAATCCCAACTACGCCGTGTCTCCAAGTGCCTGGCTGCTATCTTGTAGCACCCTGGCCCCCAGAGTGATGTTAAGGTGAAGATTGTAAAATCTGATAAAAGTGTGCTGGGATGACCATCCAGCCGCACCACAGATGTCGTCCATAGAGACACCAGATAGGAGAGCTCTGGACGCGGCCATACCTCTCGTGGAGTGAGCACGCACCATCAGAGGACACGGGCACCCCACCGTCTCATACGCAAGTGAGATGGCCTCGACCACCCACTTGCTCATCCGCTGTTTAGATGCTGGGCCCCCCCTCTTAGGGGACCCGTAACATACAAACAATTGTTCTGTTTTCCTCCACAGGGCAGCTCTGTGGACATAAGCATCTAATGCTCTTACAGGGCAAAGCAGATTCTTCCTTTCCTGATCCAAACTTGCAAAAGGAGGCGAGCAGAAAGCCTCCAGTACAATGGGACCTGGGACCCTTGTTGGAACCTTTGGAACATAGCCAGGCCTGGTATGCAAAAAGGCTTTCACCATACCTGGCGCAAACTCAAGGCAAGATGGAGCGACTGACAGCGCTTGTAAATCACAGATTCTCTTCAGGGAAGAGACAGCCAGAAGAAAGATGGTTTTGAGTGTCAAGAACTTATCTGACACCTCCTCTATCGGCTCGAAGGGAGCCTCAGCAAGCCCTTGGAGCACAATAGCGAGGTCCCAGGTCGGGGTCTTCGTGCGCACCACAGGTCTCAACCTGAGTGCACCACGGAGAAAGCGTACTACTAGGGGGTCTCGACCCAGCGAGGAGTCCCCTACAGGGATATGATGAGCCGAAATAGCGGCCACATATACTTTCAGCGTGGAAGGGGTTAAACCTTCCGAGAACTTTTCCTGAAGGAACTGAAGCACGTCAGAGACAGAAGAATGGACCGGGTCCAACTTATGCTGTTCACACCACATACAGAACAGTTTCCATTTATATAAGTACAACTTCCTCGTGGAGGGAGCTCTGGAGTGAAGGATGGTCCCTCACCCCCTCAGGGGCCAGGCCCACAGTTTCCACATTTCTGGGCGGGGATGGAGAATCGTGCCGCCCGCTTGAGACAGGAGATCCTGCCTGAGAGGAAGCTCTAAGGGAGAGCCCTGAAGTAGAGACATTATGTCCGAAAACCATACTCTGGTCGGCCAGTAAGGGGCCACCAATATTAGGTCGACCTTCTCCTGGCGAACCTTCTCCAGAACTCCCGGGAGCATTGAGACTGGGGGGAACGCATACAGACGCAGCCTCGGCCACGTCTGTAGCATGGCATCCAGCCCTAGAGGTGCTGGGTGCTGAAGTGAATACCACAGAGGGCACTGAGCTGACTCCTCTGTGGCAAATAGATCGACTTGAGCTCGACCGAAAGTTTTCCATATCAACTCCACCACCTCGGTGTGGAGTTTCCATTCCCCCGGTCTCGCGCCCTGCCTCGACAGGGCGTCCGCTCCCACATTCAACCGCCTGGGGATATAAGCTGCTATCAGCAAGAGGAGCTTTCCCTGGGACCAGAGGAGGATGCGACTGGCCAATTTTGATAATAGGCGAGACCGCAAGCCCCCCTGATGGTTGATGTACGACACCACTGCAGTGTTGTCCGTACGGACCAACACATGGTGATTTCTCAGGTCTGGGAGGAAGTGTTTCAGTGCAAGAAACACCGCCATCATCTCCAGCCGATTTATGTGCCAGGAGAGCTGATGGTCCTCCCAAAGACCCTGAGCCGAGCGACCCGTGAGGGAAGCATCTGTCGTAAGCATTACACGACGACCAGAAGTCCCCAGCACGGGTCCCTGGGTTAGGAACCAAGGCTTCTTCCACATGACCAGAGCACGAAGGCATCGCCGCGTGACTTTGATCATGCGAAAAGGATTTCCCCTTGGGGAAAACCCCTTGGTCCTGAGCCACCACTGTAAGGGTCTCATGTGCAGGAGGCCAAAAGTAATGACGTTGGATGCAGCTGCCATCAGACCCAACAGTCTCTGAAACTGTTTTACAGTGAGTGACTGGCCTAATTTCACCCCTTTCACGGCCCCGAGAATGGAACTCACACGAGCAGGGGACAACTGCGCCTGCATCGTGGTGGAATCCCAGATTACACCTAAGTAGTTTGCAACCTGACTCGGGACCAGCACACTCTTTTTGGCGTTGAGCCTCAGCCCAAGCCTTTTCATGTGCGACAGAACAACATCTCGATGTTGAACTGCCAATTGTTCTGTTTGAGCTAGTATCAACCAATCGTCGATATAGTTCAGCACGCGGATGCCCTGGAGTCTCAGCGGAGCCAGCGCTGCATCCACGCACTTCGTGAACGTGCGGGGTGAGAGGGATAGGCCGAACGGAAGAACCCTGTATTGGTAAGCTTCGCCCCCGAAAGCAAACCTAAGGAACTTCCTGTGTGAAGGATGGATGGATACATGAAAGTATGCGTCTTTCAGATCTATCGCTACAAACCAGTCCTCGGACCTGATCTGAGGGATGATCTGTCTGAGTGTAAGCATTTTGAACTTCAACTTCCTTACTGATCGATTTTACACACGAAATCTATGATCGGACGCAACCCTCCATCCTTCTTCGGAACAATGAAGTAGCGGCTGTAAAAGCCCGACATTTTTCTGGGAGGGGAAACCCTTTCTATAGCCCCTTTTTGCAAAAGCGTCGTTACTTCTTGCTCCATCACCAGAGACTGCTCTGGGGATACCACCGTAGGAAGCACCCCATTGAACTTGGGCGGTCGTGAACCGAACTGAATTCTGTAGCCCTGTTCTACCATGAGCAGCACCCACTTCGAAACATTCGGGAGATTTTTCCACTCTTCCAAATATTCTACTAAGGGAACCAGTCTCTCGAGACTGGTCTCTGGTGTTTTTTGAGCACTTGGCTCGTCCATCTGACGCGGCGCACCGGCAGACAGGCGAATCACGTGCTGGCCGACCCTCCTCAGAGGATCGGCGGAGACCGCTGTGCCCTGACGCACGCTGGGTGGCAGGGTTGACAGGACGGTCCCCTGAGGGCACCGGGAGGGACCCGATATCCGAATCCCCCTGGAGGGGGCTGCCCTCGAGAGATCCTGCACTATAAAGGTCAGGACCTCTTCTTTGAAGCCTTCCGGGAGATAATGACGGTCCTCAGATCCGTCCTACCTCCGGAAGGCTTCACCTGTGCCACCCGCCCCGGCCCCCCAGATCTTTGTGGGGAGCACGGGAGGCGACACTGGCTTTTTGTTGCACCCTGTGTGCTGAGGAGCTGGCTGTCGGCCGAGGCTGCTCCCGCCCAGCAGCCTCGGGGGGATGAGAGCGGCGGGGAATAATTTTAGAGAATGCCGCTGTCTGCTTTCGTGTCTCCTGAAACCTGTCGACGACAGTTGACACTGCGTCGCCGAACAGGCCATCAGGAGACAGCGGCGCGTCCATGAGAACATTTTTATCTCTCTCCTTGATGTCTGAGAGGTTGAGCCAGAGATGCCTCTCCGTGGCCACCAGGGCTGCCATAGAGCGGCCGATGGATTTGGCCGTCTCCTTGGTGGCCCGGAGAGCTAAATCTGTTGCCTTTCTGAGCTCATGAATAGCCTCAAAGGACGCTTCCCCAGTGTCATCAATTTCCCCCAGCAGGTCGGCTTGGTATGCCTGTAAGATAGACATAGTGTGAAGGCATGCCGCCGTCTGACCTGCCGCCGAATAAGCCTTGCCCACCAAGCTGGAAGTTGTCTTTAGGGGCTTGGTGGGCAGCGTCGGGGTCTTAAGGGACGATGTGGACTCGGGTGAGAGATGGCTCGCGAGCATCTCCTCGACCCGAGGCATCGCCCCATAGCCGTGACGTTTCAGCCCAACTATATTGCTATATAGTGATGTCTGTGGGCTGTACAGTCTGTATTGTACTGGCCGCTTCCACGACCTCGACACCTCGGTGTGGAGGTCGGGAAAAAACGGCAGACCCCGGCGCTGAGGTAGTGACCGTGCGGGAAGAAACCTTTCATCAAGCTTACTTTTTGGTTTATTTTCAGCTTTCTCCGTGGGCCAGTCGATTTTTAACTTTTCTACTGCCCTGGTCACTACCTCTAATAGCTCCTCATAAGCAGGGGATGAGGATGGCGGTTCCTCATCGACGCTCTCCACATCAACCTCCTCGGAGGAAGATATGTTAAGCATCGGTGCCTCTCTTCGGGGGGGAAGAAACCGCTACGCGTGCTTCCGCCACCAAAGGAGAGACACTGGGTCTAGCAGGTAAGGGAAGCGATAGGGCAGCGCCCATCTCTTCCCCCCTCTGCTAGATCTATCTGTGAACCCCACGAGTGCAGCCTTCGCTGTGCCTCGGCAGCAGCGGGACCAGACCCGTGGGGAACACTCGCCTCGGCGCCCTCCTCAAAGAGCACCCGGCGAGATCGCAGCACTCTGTGGGTGAGCCGATCGCAGTGTACACAGACGGCTCCCTCGAGAGCCGCCTGTGCATGCTCAACCCCCAGGCATTTCACACACATGTCGTGTGAATCTCCTGTCACTATGTAGCGTGGACAAGGAGGAGTACACTTTTTAAACTGTTGCTGCTTTTGATTATTGAGGATGGAGAGCCACAGCAGCATCCTGGAAATGGTATAGAGCCATGGATGAGACCCTCCATCACTTCACATGCCCTTATTACCTTATCTGGCCCGGATGTTGCTGTGGTCTCTTCATCCTCAGTGAGCTTAGAGCCAGCCAGAATTTCTAGACAAAGACCAAAAGACATTGAGGATGTGATTCTGGTCAAGTTTATTCTGCTGGTTTCTGTCCATACAATGGAGCTTCAAAAGCATCATCATAATGTCATGAAGCTTCTGGAAGTCAGGCTCCATTGACTGATATTGTATGAACAGAAACCAGCAGGACAAACTTGACCAAAATCACCTTTTGTGTTCAGAAAAAAAAGAAAGAAAAAAATACACCCCAGGGATTGAACAGCATGAAGGCGAGTAAATAATGACTGAATTTATATGTTTGGGTTAAATAACCCTTTATACCCCCAAATAGAAATTGTATGAAATGTATGTGTGCATTTATATTAGTAGTATATAGTAGTACCTTGAAAAAGTAAACTTTAAGAAATAAGCAGCTTGATTGAGCATTTGTGCCCGAGACACTTACAAAAAAAGGATTTACAAAAATAAATTTACATTTATGCTTTTGGCAGATGCTTTTATCCAAAGTGACTTACAGTGTTCTTAATACAGGGACAATCCCCGTGGAGCAACTTGGAGTAAAGCGCCTTGCTCAAGGACACACTGGTGGTGACAGCTGCGGAGATCAAACCAGCAAACCTTCTGCTTACCAGTTCAGTGGGTTAGCCCACTACACCACAAAAGTAATAAAGCTAAAACAAAAACTAGCATGTAATTGTGAAAATATTAAATTAAATATGGCAAGAAACAGAATGCTAACATGATTTGTAAAATGTTTTAATCTGTTTAAATGTCTTACTGGTTTCCTCTCAGAAACATCAAGGCAAGGCAGGTAGTGAATGCACTGGTTCAACTTTTTTCTCGGGAACAAAGGGAACAAAGATTTATATCATGACGCGGGGAAAAGAGTGCGAGACGGAACTTGCGTGATGATGATGTGTGGACTCGGATATACAGTATTGGACAGTTAGCCAGCCGCGGTTTGAAAATACACGGTCAAGCCATCCTCCAAAAAAAAAAATTGTGTGCGCCTATTACTATAAACACGGTAATTTCAGGAACAGCAGAGATAGAACGCGCTTTCAGAGAGCTTGATTTGTCCATATCTATCTATCTATCTATCTATCTATCTATCTATCTATCTATCTATCTATCTATCTATCTATCTATCTATCTATCTATCTATCTATCTATCTATCTCTTTTTTCTAATGTATCTCTTTTCTTTCTTTTTTCTAATATCTCTCTCTTTTTTTCTAATGTTTTTCTTTCTTTCTTTCTTTCTTTCTTTCTTTCTTTTTCTTTCTTCTAATATACCCATCTGTCTCTTTCTGTCTGTTTTTCTTTTTCTTTTTGTCTAATATATCTTTGTCTAATCTTTCTTTCTTTCTTTCTTTCTTTCTTTCTTTCTTTCTTTCTTTCAATATATCTATCTCTTTTTTCTTTCTAATGTATCTATCTCTTTTTTCTAATGTATTTTCTTTCTTTCTTTATCTATATCTATCTCTTTCTTTTTTCTTTCTAATATATCTCTTTCTTTCTGTCTGATATAAGAAGATGATTTTTTTGAAATAAAATACCAAAAACCTTAATTCTAAGTGTATCAAAATAAACTACAAAATACAGCAGCCACACCATGTATCAAAATAAACTACTGTATTTTTGTATTTTATTTTAAATACTAAAAAATACTTTTACAAGGAAGCATGAAATTTCTTCGCTAACCTTCCATCAATTGGCCTATTTGATCTATCCCTTCACCATTACACTGACTCAGTTGATTAAGTAAACAATGTTTGATAGCAACAGCTTTTCTCTGCCCAAGTCATGCAATAAATCTGACATATGCAACCAGTTAAAGGCACAATATGTAGGATTGTTTGATTAAATTATCAAAAAAACACTAGAACAGTGTTATATTTTTTGTTGACTTGTGTACTTAGATTATCCCATATCCCATATCCCATTCCAAGAATGATTAAATCCAGAGAAACAAGCAATTTTAACCAGGACATTTTGACCGTGTCCATGTGTCCCATATCAATGACATCATACCCTCGATTTCCATTTTGTTTTATTTTGTCGAAACCATGGAAACACCAAAGACACTTTAGTATATTATGTGTTTTATTAGACAGGGGAGCAACTGTTTGGATACATTCATTGACAGAAAACTCATCATGTTATATAGCTCAACACAGTAAGTCTTATTGTTTAAACCTCGTTTTCCTGATTTACAGTGAGTACCATATTTTACCATGCCTAATATCGATCTAGCTTACTGAAGTGTGCAACAAGTGTCTCATAGTAGCCGCTGAGTGAACGCAGAGAGTAACATTATAACAACATTCAACACACATATGTATCTAATAGGATAAGACAGCGCTGCTTTACCCCACATATGCTTGAGCAGAAGAAGCAGAAGCAGCGACTGCGGCATAATAAAAGTTCAAAGCTGCTGTTGAGATGTGTGTCGAGATTGTTCAGCTCTCACAGCACTCGGCCATGCTCTGCTTCATACTACAGTAACGTTAATAATCTCATCCATGAACATGATTTCTGAGTCTCATCCCAATTCTTTTCCACTGGCTGTAGACATGAAGACAACACCTCCCATGATTCCGCGAAATCAAGGCATCATCAAGCTTTGCCTTTGTTTTGAATAAGCAACCTTTAGCTGTGAAAATTTACATATTGTGGCTTTAACAGATCAAATATTCACATATCCCTGTTATCTTCCAGATGAAGGTTAGTTTTAAAGTAACCAACAGTTTAATGTTTAACAGTTTGCAAATGACTCCTAATTGTATCCCAATTTAGTTACTTGGTGTTTGGTAATGAAGGGCCTACTTTGCATCAGCAACACTGACTCAGTGACAAACAAGTCATTCATAAGAAGACAACTGATGGCACCTGTATTCATAGCAACTAGTTTCTAACTAATTAATCATTTGATTGTATAAATATAAGGGGCTGCTGCTCGGTATAATAGTTTTCAAGAACATTATGTAAATTGGTAAACTATTTAGCCTAGGCCACCAAAACGAACAACAAAACTTAACATGAACTGTTAAAAATTATAGCAATTTATGCAAAAGATTGATGGAAAGCTGGCAGCTTGCACATTTCTTACCTTCACCACCTTCTTCCATAGGGATCAATTTTCTGTTCTGATCTGTTCTGAAATACATATTTGAAATACATGTATCATAAATACTGCCCATCCCTGTCCATAGGCACACCTCACATGAAAACATTTTATTGCGGTATTTCGGAAATAAATCACATTTTACTACCTCTTAAGGACTATATACACCTCATTTCAAATAAGTAGAAAAAGACAATGTCTTTGGAAAGAAAATATTTGAAGTGTAATTTAATTTTTTAGTTTGTCTCAAGTCCCACTGGAATACATGGAGAGGGCGGGGTTTATGACTTATACAGCTTCCAGCCACCTGGGGGCGATCGAGACACTTTGGCTTCACTTTTCAGGACTCTTGTGGCACGCTTGGTGCAGTATAGAGCCCAAGAAGTGAAACTCTTATCCTTTTTGGGCAACAGCTACTATAGTGCTCTGGTAGAGCAGCCGCCATTATGGGGTGAAAATGCCAACTGGACCATAGAATCCTTCACATCTTATGCACCCAAAATTGGCAAATTTCACAATCAAATCAGAAGTGCAATAGAACAGTTTTCAAATTAAGTCATCAGTAAATTTTATGGCATCTACAGTAAATGTTGTATTGTCTTATGTTTTATTTTACCAGTTGTGGAATCCAATCATTCATCCATCTGAGGTAACGTAGTTAGTCTACTTTGAGTATTTCCATTTTATGCAACTTTACACATTTATTTATAGTAAATTAATAATTAATACATTTAAGATCATCATGTTTGCAGCGAACAATATAGACCAGACCTAATGGAATAATAATAGTATTACTCCACTATCTGAATTGAAATATATATATTGTACGTTTTAATGGAACACGCTACAAACATAATGATCTTATAATACATGATGCATTGCTGTTCCACTTTTGGACACTTTTGCTTTAACATACAACACTTCAAAAACAAGCTGTTATTTTCTGTTATTCTGTTGTTTCCTGATGCATGTCCTTAATTGAATTTCATATGTTGGTATTAATTCTGTGTTTATAATGCTAATACTTGAACTTCAAAGAATTTTAACCCAAACTGACTGAGTTTCTAGAGTCCGGTGGTCACTTCGCACTCGGGTCTGCCGGCCGCCCCGCTCACAAGCCAGCCGGCCGCTTCGCGCTCAAGCCAGCCGGCCGCTTCGCGCTCAAGCCCGGTGGTCGCTTCGCACTCGGGTCTGCCGGCCGTGTCGCTCTCAAGCCCGGCGGCCGCTTCGCACTCAAGCCCGGCGGTCGTTTCGCACACACACCGCCTCGCTCTCAAGTGCGTCTGTTGCAACGCTCTCAAGTTCGCCGGTTGCAACGCTCTCAAGTTCACCGGTTGCAACGCTCTCAAGTTCGCCGGTTGCAACGCTCTCAAGTTCGCCGGTTGCCATGGACTCAGGTTCGCCGATTGCGACGCACTCAAGTTTGCTGGTTGCTATGGACTCAAGCGCCCTGGACGCGCTGGACAAGATGGCTGCTTTGCCAGTGCCCACGGGCAAGATGGCCGCCCCTGCAGTGCTCAAGGATGTGGGGGGCGTTCCAGCCATTGAGTCCGCTCCAGAACCCGCTTCAGCCAGTGAGTCTGCTCCTGAACACGCTCCAACTGGTGAACCATAGCCTCATCCTCGGAAGAGGAGGAGGAGGAGGAAGAGGAAGGCTCCTTCTATTCTTCCCCTTCTTACACCCAAGCTCCTCGCTCTGCCGGCGCCACCTGTGCTTCTTGCCCTGCCGGTGCCACCTGTGCTTCTTGCCCTGTCGGCGCTGTAGGGCATCGCTCGACAGAACTTACCAATGACTTTATCAATGAACAACATGATTGAACAAAGCTTCATTTGGTCCAAAAGATCCATTTCCTGACAGGAAACACCTAGCCTTAACAGAAGTGATGACGTGACTTCTTTTAACAAAGGACTCTGTCTAAAGAACCCATCACGTGGATCTGATCACATTAAATCTATTGATTCTCTCACAAAACCCTCTTGTATTATCGGACGGAACAGGAAAACACCCATCAACGGATTTAAAGATGAATCTGTCCTATCAATACCTCCCTTGTATTGAGCAATCCATCCTGACCCGGTCACTCGTGACTCCGGTCAAAGTGTAAACTATGCTTAAGGACTCAATCTTGAATCTCAAAAGGGACAATTGTCGATTACTTAAAGTATTAACTATATCCAGAATAACATTTGCTATGATGTGATTACTAACATGTTGGATTCAATGCATTATATGTTTGTATTCCTGTATGCATCTTCTTTCTCTTATAATCATTGTTTTTAATTAGGTCAGTCTAGTAATATGTGTGGAAGAAGTGTGTCATGTTTGAGCTCTAAATACAGAGTTTATAATTCTCTGTAATTCTGTGTGAATGAAACATTGAAATTCAGTATCAGGAAAATATTAAGAAACTTTATAAAGTTGTTAATAAAACAGGAGAATGTTCTGCAGATATCACGCAATGTGATCAATAGACAATAGACAAGGCATGTCTAATCTCCGTAGCAACGTCTCATTGGAGGATCGCATCTGAAGGATGGAGCCAAAATTGCTCCCTTAAAACTATGCTGTCCGAACTAGCTGGAAGTCAGAAGTCAGTCAGAAGTCGGTCAGAAATCGCTCGAAATCGGTCAGAAGCCGGACTGAAGCACAGTCGTTGAAGCCCGGTAGCCGAAGCACCGCTACTTTGACCACGGCGGAAAAGTTGCATGGGTCATTGATAACTGATTGACCGGGGCTGATTTTCCATCTAACACCCGACTTCAACCACGAGCTGCGCCGCTGATCATTCGACAGCCGTCACATCCAGACTCCGCAACCCTCTGTGAAATATCTGACCAAAGTCTCCCAAGAAGAGAGCCACTCAAGCCAGACGCTCAGAACAGCGCGTTGCACCAGCCAGCAGCATCCTTCAAAGCTTCCGCGCAACCCACAGGGCTTTCCCGAGAAGATGTCACCTGAAAGACAGCCAATCCAGAACGGGATTCCGCTGTACACGAGTCACGGAACAACCCGATTACCTCAGCTGTCACAGCAAACGCAGGTACAAGCAAACTTCTCTCTCTCTTGCTGGAAACTGGTGAAACTCCTTTAAACCTAAAGAATCAAGCCAAAGCTCTGCTTTTGTGATTTTCCTCAGGTTATGAGTTAAGTTAGCACTGAACTTGGGACTTTTCATAACTCATCAACTCCGCGAATGTGTGTGCATGTATGTATGTGTGTGTGTGTGTGTGTTTAGCCTTAGTTTCCTGTAATCATTAGAAGTAGTCAATAAATCTTGTTTTGATTTTCACATATACGAGTTTCTTGTGCTGTGTGTCAAATTACTGCCTTAAACGTAAAAGATCAAGTTACCTCTTGCTTATAATATAATAATTACAATAATAACAATAATCATAATAAAATATTGTTACTGTTGGCCGCAGAATAATATTTTATCCAGAATTGGTAAAATACTCTAACCTCAATTTTCACTGGACGAATAATTGATGAAGTGTTAAATATTAATTCTGAATCATTTACAGTGAATCATTTACAGTTGATTCAATTCTTATTCCCTGTAACAATTAAATTGAGCTAATAAATAGGCAAAGTCCTTACATAATGGTGGAGAATGCGGGCAGTTTAATCTAATTTGTACACAAAACAAGTAACTTGTGTGATTGTATCTTTTCTTGATCCGGAAAATAGATTAGAAACAGAAACGAGGCTTTTGATTGTCATTACAATGATTGCACATAAGGCGCGGTTGATGAATGAATTCTGAACTCGAGTTGTTTGTCTGTACGTTTTGTTGTTGTTGTTAAAACTGCAGTAAATGAATCTAAGATTGTCTGCCAAGACGAAAAGAAAGTCACCTGAGAGCGCACCAGGACAGAGTAAGCGTGTTCCTTGCTTTCGTTCCTTTTAAGGCCTTGTAGCTATAGTGGATAATATTGCGTGTTCCAATGTTATTTCAACTAAGCTAAAATCCCTGCATGGTTACATTAGAGAGTAGCTACCTAATGTGCCGCCTATATCCGCTCATTCGTGAGATGAGATATTAATACTCTAAACACTACGTGTCTGAGTTTGATTTGAATGGGATTATTTGGAAAATTCTTGATCAAGTATTTGTTGCAGTAAATCCTGCATGTTGTTGCGTGTCCAGAAACTGACACGAACGATTCAGATCGCCGAGATCTCAGTAATGTTACTATTATTAATTGCAGAAAAATCTGTGGATTAATGTGCCTTACTCTAACGTGTGGGGGTTGTTCAGCTCGGAAACATGAGAAGCTGAATGGTTCATTGTCATTGAGAACTGAGCCGTCAGTTCAATGATTAATGTGATTTTGTATGTTCGTTATCTGTGTGCAAAGAGTATAGAACAAGCGTACTCTTTTGTTGTGCGTCACGGTCACCACGACAGTGACAGCTGCAACCCGGAAGCCCTAAGAAACCTTTCCCGGGGTAACCTTTAAGTGCGCATGCGCAGTCTGCCAGCGCCATATTCAACTGTGTGTAAACAAAGCTTAGCACAAGCTGAGCTAGCTAAATCTAGCACGGTTGCATTACAGTCTATGTAAAGCTAGTAGCATTGCTAAAGGGCTAGTGGCTAGCATAGCATTTTGTGGTCTGAATGCAATGTTGCAATGTTGGAATGACTTCTTTCTTACTGAACTTTAATTCACTCTAGTGCTTTCACCTCCCTCTCTGTCTAACTTACACATCTTATCTTTTCTCATCTCCTCCCATTTGAGAGAACAAATGTTAAATTAATAAACCTGGTTTTTAATATAATTTGTTTGAGAGTTCTCTCTCCTGAATTTACTCTTGTCAGTTAAACACTGTTTTGTTTTAGTAGCAATCGTCCTAATTACTTTTAATGACATTTTATGTTATTTGTAATTGCTCTTATTGATTTTAATGACATCTGGGAATATGAATTTTTGATTGGGAATTTTAATTCGATTTCAATTTTAATTGTAAATCAATTTCATATGGTAGGGATATTTGTGGATTAATTTAATGGTAGTTCCTTACCAACATCTGTCAATTGTAATCATTAACTAATAATTATGGCTTTGAAATTTTAATTTCATTAGTCATTAATTAGGATGTGGGCTTCCCTAATTCAGATGATACTTGATTAATTAATTTGATTATAATTGCTCTCAATGTTTAAGGCTGAACCCATTACAATTTTAATTCACAACTATAATTTCCAAATTTGAATTCAAAATTTCACTTAAAATAAAGTGTATTTTTAGACTTTCACTCCCTTAGTCTTTGACTTAATTCATTTATTCAAAGGAACATTTTGGGGTCTCCCTCAATACTTGGGTCAGTTGACTTCTGCTAGCGCAGTAAGCCAACCCCCTAGGTGTAGCGACTCCCTAGCGCCACCACTCTGTCAACCCTGTAATTTTTCCAAATTTTGGGAGCAAAACTTCACTCTCTTCTTCTCTCTCTCTCTCTCTCTCTCTCTCTCTCTCTTTCTCTCAGCTGTCCTCTTCTGGTTTGACTACTGCTGCTGGTTTTGGATTTGTACCTGTGAAAGTCATAAAAGCAGAGTGTTTGAGAAATATTTAACAAATATTTGGGAAACGGAACACTTTTTTTAAAATAGTATGACACTCACTTTACCTTCCCTCCTCATCCTGTTATCCTACTCAGCCTAGGCTCAAGCACGTCGACAAGGAGACTGGTAGGCGTCCATAAACCCCGAGCACGCGTCTAGAAGCGCTTTGAGTGGTGCATGGTTGTCAATCCTACTAGCTGAGAAACCAATACTGTCATTGTTATTGTTTTTCTTTTGCCCTAAAGGGAATTTTAATAACAATCACAGTCCTGGTACTTTGAAATCCTTTTCAAAACCCCGGTCTAGAACCATCCTTCTAAAATAAAAATTTTACAAAACTCATTCTGCAAATAGTGTTAAAGACAGAAACTTCATTTTATAGGGAAACTGGAAGCACCCCATTATTACTCTGCTCCTTGCTAAATGCTATTCTGTTGTTTCGTGCTTTTCTTTTCTTCTGCTCTTCTCTAGCTGTGCTACCTGTGTGTGCTTACTGATTCTTTTCGCAGAGACTCCGAGTTAGAAGCACATCCACGAGAGGACCACAGTCGAGAACCAGTCTTACCTGCACATTTACACACTCATTACTCATTCCCATTAGCCCACATTTGACATTGCACCCTTACACCTTTGATTTGCCCTGCTTGTTTGTTTTGTTTCGTTGTGTTTTGTTTTGTTCTTTTCTTCAAGGTCTGTGTCAGTTTAGATCACCCTCGCAGTGCCAAAAACATGTCTCGCACAACAGACCCTGCTGGACACTGGGAGGACCTGGAGACCTGGCTAAGTGTTGTAACAGACAGCATCCTACCTAAAGCCGCTGAAACACTAAAGCATCAGACACAGGACCAGCTGGATGACAACATAGCAAGCCTCATGAAACAAGACCCAAGCCAGAGCTACAGTCACAAAGAACTAGCCAAGATCACCGGCTCCTTAAGCCACACACTCATCGCCACCCTCAAACTGAGCGACAGGCAAGCCGCCCATCGCCAGCAGGAGCTGACACGTGCACAACGACGCATCGAACAGCTGGAGCTGGAGGCTCAGGAACGACAAGAAGGGCCTGATGAAGTGGAACAAGGCGCAAAAGAGGAGATCAACAGGCTAAAAGAGACCCTAGCAGCTACTACGCAAGAAATGGAACGAGGCAGAGCAGACTACGCTGACCTCTCCAACAAGCTACAGTACGCAGAACAGCTACTGGAAAAAGCAAAGGCTGACTTCAGAGACAAGAACAGCCGAATTAAAGCTCTCGAAACTCACCTGAATGACTCAAGAAATGAGGTCAGCCGCCTAAAACAACAGCTTGACTACATCAAAGAAGAGTCCGACAGTATTAAAGAGGAACTCAAGCATGCATATGAATTGCGCTGTGAGCCGTCAAGAACACGTCGGACACCGACTTCACCTTTGCCAAGCAGGACCGGCTCCCCTGTTCCTGGATTGGCACATGATCAGAAGGGGGCAGTGCCAAAACAGTCACCAGCTCCTTCTGAAGAATCCTACCTCCCCACTAAACTAAAAGAACTTGCTCCAGCCAGCCACAGATCATCTCATGGCTTGGACCTCAGAGACCTTGACAAGCTTGCTAGAAACATTGGCAAATTCACTCCAAATGTGCCAGGTAGTCCAAATGTTCAGAGTTATCTGCAAGATATTGACTTCCATCTGGAGATGAGACCCAATGTCACTGACAAAGATAGACTTTATTTGCTCAGAGCCACAACCAGCTCTGAAGTGCGCAGCTTCCTGGACCGGCAGCCTGCCCACACAAAGACTGATTACCACCTGCTCCGAGAAGCTCTCATTAAAGAGTTTGCTGACCCTGAGTCAGAACAAGGACTAGTGGCTGCCCTGGAAACAAAACAAGGTCGTCATGAATCTCCTCAAGTCTTCTATAGCCGACTCAGGCTAGCGTACTTCGGGTCTCGCAACGAACAGAATATGGAGGAGGAATTGAACTTCAAAACTCTTTTCCTGAGAAACCTCCATCCTGGGGTGAGCCACCATCTTGGCGTCCTTGCCTGTCCACGCACAATGAGTGCTCAACAGTTAAGAGACTTGGCGCACAAAGCCTACTGCAAACAGAAGATGGCCTTAGAAAAGAGTACCAAAACCACCGCAGTTCTTGACTTCAACACTCAGAGTCAGGGGCTGGCCCTAGAGGGCACCCAGTGTCAAGACCTTGCCAAGCCGACACCCAAAGAGTGGAATGCATCCTCGTCCAACAGAGAGTGGGACTCCCACACTGGAACTCGACCTAAACCGAGAAACAACCGCTGGGATGGACCACGTGGACGACAACGCTCACCTGGACATCACTGGGAAAATTCATGGAACCAATCAAGACCTCATGAGAGTCATTGGGAGAAAACCTGGAATCAGCCAAGCTCATTTGGAAACCCCAGAGGAAAAGGCTCATGGGAATCCAAGGGAAAACGACAAACACACCCTGGAGCAACCAGCCCAAGGAATCGACGAAAAAACTCACAAAGATTCCAAGCTGACAGAGCTCAAAATGAATCCATACCAGAACAAAAGACTTCACCTTGTTTCGACTCTCAAGAGCTGATGAAAATGATGATGAAAGAATTCTTCCAAAGAAAGGAGGACGACCGGAAGTGGGAAGAGAAAGCGAAACCAGATTCATCCTGACTAGCGGCCGGACGAGATGACAGCGACCACCTGACTCAACATACCCCAGAGAACAGCACCTCATCTCTCTCTCAGAGAACCACAAGCACCATAACTTCAAACGGACAAGAAGTCCCACCTGAACATCCTGCAAAACAGTCAGAAACTGATCCAACACCTGATGGGTCAGATCACAGCAGCATCCAACAAAGACCTGCTGTGGAAACCACTCCAGTTCCTGAAAGTGCTGTCTTGGTCGTCTGCCACTCCTCCGAAGAAAATTAAATAAATGCTGACATCCTACCTCTATCATCCCAAACTCCAGTCCCCCAACTCCTGGGTGATCTCATTGAGAAAGGTATCGCAAGAAAGTTTTACCTCTCCGTTATCATCGAACAACACATCAAGGTCGAAGCCCTCCTCGACACTGGAGCTGACATCACCCTAATGTCAACAGAACTCCTTGAAGAAGTCCAAAACAGAACAAAGAGGTCTAACGGAACCTTCAAACTTCAAAGGTGTGAGCTGAACCTCCAAGCATATTCCCACACAGGCCTACAACTAAAACATGTGACACCGATTCACCTAACGGTGGGACCAATGAATCTTGTTCACCCAGTATACGTCTCACCACTCAACACATATCCTCTCCTCATTGGGAAAGACCTGCTTAACCGCTTTGAGCCCTTAATAGACTTCAAACACCTGAAGATATGGACACAAGTCCATGAGCCTCTGCCCCTCCAGTCAGTAAACCTGAACGAATTGCAGTGTCAAGCCACAGACACCGCCCCCCATCTACTGACTGACGATGCAAGTTCAAAGTCAAGAGCAAGTTCCACTTCAAGCAACAAGAACCAAGACCCATTCCTCTGCTCACTGCAAGCGTCAGACTCAGGTTCCCTCCGAATCATGACTGCCATAAATGTCCAAGACATATCAGTGCCTGATGCAGCATTAGCCCTGTGGGCTGAAAACTCCGCTATCAGCCTGAAGCTCTTCAGAACATTGAAGCAGACAAATCAGAGCATACCACACCTCTCAAAGCATAGCCGCTTCCCTCTCAATCCATGGTCAACAACCATGGCTACCTCCAAGATCGTCTGTGCTGCAGACATACGATGGAACGACAGACTCTTGAGTCACTACTTCCTGGTTGTCCCCAACCTACCTCATGACATCTACATAGGAGCAGACATCATGGTCCGTCTCAACGCCTGCGTTGACACCGTGAATGACGTCATATGGGCTCCCTTGTCACACCAATTGACATCTTCAGTCAACCTCAAGAATCTTCGATCTGGTCAAACAATACCAGATGCATGCGCCATGATCAACGAGCAAGAAGCCACAATCCCCGCTTACAGCAAGAGTGCCAGTGTCCGCCTCAACATGTCAAGTCAAGTAAAGTCAAATTTATTTATATTGCGCTTTTTACAATTTGTAATTGTTTCAAAGCAGCTTTACATATTAGGAGCACAGAAAAAAGAGAAATGGTTAAAAATAAGCTGTACAAGCAAGCGTGGTAATATGTAACATATACAAGATGGTGCTACATTAAGCCGATGTCGGCTGACTCCCAGGGGTGGAAAAAACCCCCTAGGAGAAAAACCCAGCGTGCTAGCACTGGGAAAAAGTCCTAGGAGGGAAAAAACCCCTTGGAAGATATATATAATATATGTAAATGGATATGGAGATCAAAATCTGAATTATACATTTTAATTATAGAGATTAAAAATAGATTATATATAAATATATGTAAGCGGATACGGAGATTTAAAAATCTGAATTATAGATGCAGCCAGAACTGGATCTGTAGGCCCATTGTCTCCTGGGCTACGTTGTAGTCAGGTCCAGACACAGGTTCTCCATCTGATCTGGATACGGCCTGGATCCAGCACCCGGCAAACCTCAGGATAAGCAGAGAGACTGATATTAGCGTAGATGCCATTCTTATTCTGATGTACAGGTATATCTAGTGTTATAGGAAATGTTCTCGGTTCCGGCCGACCTAATTATTGCAGCGTAACAATCCTTTAACGGATTTGAAAAATGTTAATGTATTGATAATGTGTTATGTGTATGCAAGAGCAAAGAGATGTGTTTTTAGTCTAGATTTAAACTGACAGAGTGTGTCTGCTTCCCGAACAATGCTAGGAAGATTGTTCCAGAGTTTAGGTGCTAAATAGGAAAAGGATCTGCCGCCTTCAGTTGATTTTGATATTCTGGGTATTATCAACTGGCCTGAATTCTGAGATCGCAATAGACGTGAAGGACTATAATGCACCAAGAGCTCGCTTAGATATTGGGGAGCTAAACCATTTAGAGCTTTATAAGTAAGTAGCAAGATTTTAAAGTCTATACGATGTTTAATAGGGAGCCAATGTAATGTTGACAGAACTGGGCTAATATGGTCATACTTTCTGGTTCTAGTAAGAACTCTAGCTGCCGCATTTTGGACCAACTGTAGTCTGTTTAAAAGCCGAGCAGAACAACCACCCAGTAGAGCGTTACAGTAATCTAGTCTTGAGGTCATGAATGCATGAACCAACTGTTCCGCATTTGTCATTGAGAGCATATGTCGTAATTTAGATATATCTTTTAGATGGAAGAAGGCGGTTTTACAGATACTAGAAACATGACTTTCAAATGAAAGATTGGTATCAAAGAGCACACCCAGGTTCCTAACTGAGGACGAAGATTTAATGGAGCACCCGTCAAGTGTTAGAGAGTATTCAAGGTTTTTTCGTGAGGAAGTTTTTGGTCCAAAGATTAGGATATCAGTTTTTTCTGAATTTAATAATAAGAAATTTCTTGTCATCCAGTTTTTAATGTCAGCTATGCATTCTGTTAGTTTTGTGAATTTGTAGGTTTCGCCAGGGCGCGAGGAAATATAGAGCTGGGTATCGTCAGCGTAGCAGTGAAAACTAACACCATGCTTCCTAATTATCTCTCCTAAGGGCAGCATGTACAGAGTGAAAAGCAACGGTCCTAGTACTGAGCCTTGTGGTACTCCATATTGAACTTGTGATCGATACGACATCTCTTCATTAACTACTACAGACTGATAACGGTCAGATAAGTAAGATTTGAACCATGCCAAAGCAATTCCACTAATGCCAATATAGTTTTCAAGTCTTTTTAAAAGAATGTTGTGATCGATAGTGTCAAAAGCAGCACTGAGATCTAATAACACTAATAGAGAAATACAGCCACGATCGGATGATAAGAGTAGATCGTTTGTAACTCTAACGAGAGCAGTCTCAGTACTATGGTATGGTCTAAATCCTGACTGGAAATCCTCACAGATTCCATTTCTTTCTAAAAAGGAGCACAGTTGTGTTGAAACTGCCTTTTCTAGTTTCTTTGACAGAAAAGGTAGATTCGAGATTGGCCTGTAATTTACTAAATCTCTCGGATCTAGTTGAGGTTTTTTAATAATAGCCTGCTTAAAAGTTTTTGGCACGTATCCTAGTGTTAACGATGAATTAATTATATCAAGAAGTGAACCTACGACCTCTGGAAGCATTTCTTTCAGTAGTTTAGTCGGCATTGGGTCTAACATACATGTTGTTGATTTTGATGATTTGATAAGTTTAGATAATTCTTCCTCTCCTATAGCGGCGAATGATTCTAGTTTTACCTCAGGGACACTACAGTGCACTGTCTGAAGTGAAACTGTAGACGGTTGCATGTTTATAATTTTCTCTCTAATATTGTCAATCTAGCAAGTAAAGAAGTTCATAAAGTCATTACTGCTGTGCTCTTTGGAAACGTCAGCAGTTGAATCTCTGTTTCTAGTTAATTTAGCCACTGTGTCAAATAAGTACCTAGGATTATGTTTGTTTTCTATTAAGAGATTTGAAAAATAAGTAGATCTAGCATTTCTTATAGCCGTTCTGTACTCAATCATTTTTTCTTTCCACGAAAGGCGAAAAACTTCTAGTTTTGTTTTCTTCCAACTACGTTCAGCTTTTCTCACAGCTCGTTTTAGAGCCCGAGTGTGCTCATCATACCACGGCGTTGTGACCTGGCCAGACCCTTAACAGTAAGCTAGGCTTCTTCCAACCTTCCAGGACCTGCCTAAAACTAGGACTGACCTTGGAAGCCACACCTCTCATAGAGGTGTCATCTCGTGCTGTGTATGTGTTGTTCAACAACTGTGCGGCCAAAGACATCAATGTGCCAAAAGCCAGTCACCTGGGATGGCTCATCAACCAGGCGTTCCATGACTTTGAACTGACAGTTCCTGTCATCGGCCACATACCAGCTGAACTAATGTCAGATGAATGCCACAACACCGTAACTTTCACAAAGCCCCATGAGATCATCGCCATCACTTCTATTCTGCCGGTGCCTAAAGAAAGTGTCTGCCGATCAGAACTTACAGATGACACTCACCTCGCTGTCTACGCTGTGTCAACACAGACTGCAACAGAGTTACCTGTAGAACTGACCGTCAAGACTCACAGTCCCTCGAATGACTCAGAGGAACCCTATACTGGGTTCAATGCACAAGTCCAACAAATCCTGAGCGAGGCGGATGCCCTACACAGTGAAATGGATCGCCAAGGACTTAAAGAAGTTCTGTGCAAATACAAGGACTCCTTCGCAAAGGATTCCCTGGACTGTGGCCTGACTGATATCCACATGGTGCGCATCCCAACTCACCCAAATGCGCCACCGACATTTGTGCGGCAGTACAAGATTCCGATAGCATCATACGAATCAGTGCAAGATATCATTGACTCCATGCTACAAAAGGGGGTCATCCGACCCTGCAACAGCACCTACTCCGCCCCGATATGGCCAGTCCTAAAGCCAAACGGCAAATGGCGGCCCACCATTGACTATCGCAAATTGAACCAGCAAGTTCCCTTATCGCGATGGCCTATGACTCAATTGGACCAAGAGATTCCCAAAATCAAAGGCTCCACGATCCTATCCACACTGGACGTCGCCTCAGGATTTTGGACAATCCCTGTCTACCCTGATGACCAACACAAGTTGGCGTTCACCTTTGGCAATCGACAATTCACCTTCAAAAGGTGCCCCTTCGGCTATGCCAACTCCCCAGCTGAATTCAACATCTTTCTGAACAAAGCTTGCCCCAATGCCAGAGCCAGAGGCAACCTCATTTATGTTGACGATATCCTTATGAAAAGCAACAATGTGGCAGACCACCTCAAAGAAATCGACCATGTCCTGAACCAGCTGACAACAGCAGGAGCGAAAATTGCCCTTCACAAAGGACAATGGTGTAAAACCAAGGTAAATTATGTTGGCTTGCTCGTCGGACGAGGCGGCATTGAGCCGCAGTCCAGCCATACACAAGCAATACAAAACATAAAGACGCCCACTAACATCTCTGAGCTACGAAGCTTTCTGGGAGTGTGCAACTACTCACGACAGTTCATCGAGAACTATGCTGACATCGCACGACCACTGACTTCCCTCCTGAAGAAGGACAAACCCTTTGTTTGGTCGGAAGCCCAGGACACAGCCATGAGCGAGCTCAAACAACGCCTGTGCTCCGCCCCATGCCTGGCCTACCCCAACCCAGGAAAAGAATTCTATCTGGAAGCTGGATTCTCCAATCATTGCCTCAGTGCAGGTCTGTACCAGCTCCACGACAAAGACAAACGGGTGGTCGCTTATGCCAGCAAAACCTTGCTTCCCCCAGAATGCAAATACTCAGACTGCGAAAAAGCCTTGCTTTGCACTGTATGGGCCATTCAGCGTTTCTCCAACTATATCGGAGCTCAGAAGGTTATCATTGAAACGTGTCACCAACCAGTGACCTTCCTCAACAGCCAACGAATCAGGGATGGCGTGGTAACCAACGCCCGCATAGCTACATGGTTAATGACGCTCCAGGGAAGAGACGTCGAGGCAAGATATGCCCAAAACCACAAATCCTCACTGGGAAACGGGCTAGCAGCCTGTCAGAGCTGTTCAACAGACACGCTGAATACCTCAGCAGAAGCCAAAGAACCGGCACCACCGCAACTGACAAACTATAGGTACTTCGAGGAGAATGTGTGTGAAGGCATGCCCACAGCATATGTCGATGGCTGCTCCTACAATCAACAAGGCAACTTGAAAGCGGGAGCAGGCGTGGTCTGGCTCAACAATGACCCTTGCCCACCACAACAGTTCAAGTTAGGCCCTCACTCATCTCAATATGCAGAGATAGCAGCCATCCTCATCACCCTACAACTGGCCGCCTCCCACAACATCAAAGAACTCCTGATATGTACTGACTCGAACTATGCCCGTCTAAGTTTCACCTGCCATCTAGCCGGATGGAAACAGAATGGATTCAAGACAGCTAACAACAAGCCTGTCAAACATCAGGAACTTTTCCAAGCATGCGATGCCATTGTCACCACACATGACATGATCATCTACTGGAAAAAGGTCCGTGGTCATTCACGCCAACCAGGGCAAGACAAAGATCTCAATGACCAAACCGATGCCCTTGCCAAAGCAGGTGCATCACATGGAGAGCCTTGGAAATGTCCTTCCCTCCCACCCAACCCTTCAGTTGCAGCCATAACCCGCTGCCAGCACGCCATTGGCGCGCAAACCCCCGCCTCCTCCCATGTTGACCTCTCACCTCAGTTCGCTGCTGATGATCTCCTCACCCTCCAAGCATCGGATCCCATGCTGCAAACCATTGCCGCTCACATTTCCAACCCAATAACTCATCCCATTGCCACCTCCGACCTATCCAAGTCCTCTGACCTCTGCCACCTTCACTCAATCAAGCACATGCTGCATCTCAAGGACGGCGTTCTCACATATGTCCCTGAGCCCCTAACTGCGCCAAAGCTTGTAGTTCCTCAGAGCCAAAGGGGGATGATGCTGACACATGCCCACGATGCACCATGCGCTGGACACCATGGCGCCAAGGCCACCTATGAAACGCTCAAACAAGTAGCATATTGGCCTGGCATGAAGCAAGATGTGACGGAATACGTAAAAGGATGCCTGGTGTGTTGCCAGTTCCAACCGGCAAACCCAAACCACAGAGCACCACTACAACAGAAAGGAATGACCTTCCCATGGTCGGACCTCCAAATAGATTGGGTAGGACCCCTGCCACGGTCAACACGGGGTAACAAATACTTCCTCACCGTGGTTTGCGAATTCACAAAGTGGGTAGAGTGTCTCCCAGCTCCCAACGATACAGCAGAAACAACAGCCTGCCTGCTAATGAACCACATCTTCTCAAGATTTGGACTGCCTCTAAGAGTCAACTCTGACCGAGGAACCCACTTCACCGCTGAGGTTATGCAGGATGTATGGAAACTCCTGAGCATACAAACCAAGCTTCACATAAGTCATCATCCAATTTCCTCAGGGCAGGTCGAACGGGCCAACAAGACAGTGGCAAGCATGTTGAAGAAGTATGTGTCCGTCAACCAAAAGGATTGGGATATCAAGCTCCCTCTGGTACTGATGGCCATCAGGGCCACCCCTCACCGGTCTACCGGAGTAGCCCCATTCGAAATGATGACAGGGCGACAAATGACACTACCACTACACCTGCTGTACCAACCTGGTGACATGAACCTCGTCACCGCCTACACCACTCACCAGTATCTGGAAAAGTTGCATCAGCACCTGAGAGCGACTTTCGCCTTCGCACAACAAAACCTCCAAAGAAGTGCGGAAGGTCGTAAAGCCTACTACGACAAAAGGGCCTCTTACCAAGAACTCAATGTTGGAGACAAAGTGTGGTACTACAGCTTTGCCCAGCCAAGGCAGAAAGCTCCCCATCGCCTGTCAAACAAATTCCTACCTCATTGGACAGGACCACATGAGATTGTGGACAAGCTCTCGCCTGCTGTCTGACCTACGCTCGGAGCTTCGTGGAGTTTATCCTAAATCCTTCTCTTTATTCCTATTCACATAATATAACTTTCTTATTTTTCACTAGATTACTTAACCTATTGCATAGTATTACTAAACGGAACGATTTATTACTAGCAATCCACCAGCGTAATCACCTAGTGTTAGCCATAGCCTGCTAGCTACCGTCTACTTTCTTTTTTCCTCTAAACCAACCTTCCTTGTCGATTTAATGGCGGATTTATCAGATGTATGTTATTCTGATCTGTCCTCGCCAGATCGGGAAGCTGTGGAGACGTTGCTGCCCGGCATTCATCGATCCACCGCGAGGTACAGCGTCCCGCACATCACCCTTGCCCCAGGCACCGGCAAGCGACCGAGACATCCAGCCAGCGAGTCCCGTGTGCGTTGCAGTTTTTCGGACGGCGTTCATCAAACACACGGTCAGTCATGTCCGACGATTATCATGTGTATTAAATGCAACATGTACAGCTTAGCTCTTTCTGTCAGCAGTGAGCCTTACACATGTGATAAATGCAGGGATATTGTCAGGCTGACAGAGAGAATCTCAGAATTAGAGACACGCATCCAAACTTTAATTGAGGATAGTGAGAATGAAAGGGCCTTAGATACTGCTTTGGATGCGACTAGCCTAGTAAACACTGCACATTCGGTTCCGGTTGTAGAAGCCATGCAGCAGGCTAACTGGGTGACTGTGAGGCGGCATAATGGCAAGAACAAACACCACTCTTCCGTTCCGATTAAAACATCAAACAGGTTCTCCCCACTCAGTGACGCACCCACTGAGAATCCTGTTGAAAGTGCCCTAGTTATTGGCGATTCTATTACACGGAACGTGAAAATAGAGACACCAGCCACCATAGTCACATGTTTGCCGGGGGCCAGAGCACCTGACATCAAAGCAAATTTAAAAGTGCTGGCTAATGCTAAACGTAAATATTCTAAAATCATTATCCACGTCGGCACAAATGATGTTCGACTTCGCCAGTCGGAGATCACTAAAATTAACATTAAAGAGGTGTGTGAACTCGCAAATTCAATGTCAGCAGAAGTAATTTGTTCTGGCCCTCTTCCTGTTCGTCGGAGTGATGAGATAGTTAGCAGGTTATCATCACTCAATGGCTGGCTGTCTAAGTGGTGTCCGCAGAATAATATAGGTTTCATAGACAATTGGAAAAGCTTTTGGGGCAGACCTGATCTGTTGAAAAGAGATGGTATTCATCCCTCCCGGGATGGTGCTGCTCTTCTCTCTAGAAATTTGGCAAATAGTCTTAGAGCTGAAACATGACAAACCAGGGCCCAGATCAGGACGCAGACAAACTGGCTAAACCGACCGTCTGCTAGCCGCCTCACGTCACAGAACTCAAATAATTCACAGCACATAGAAACTCTTTCACCTAGATATTATCACATAGAGACTGTGTCTGTACCTCGAACTAGTAAATACAAAAAACTTCCGAAACCTTTTAAGGGTAAAAATTTAATTGATGTTCAAAAAATGAAAATCACAGATAAATCAGATAAACAAATGATAAAGCTTGGGTTACTGAATATTAGATCTATTTCTTCAAAAGCACTTATTGTAAATGAAATTATCACAGACAATAAACTAGACTTGCTGTGTTTGACAGAAACCTGGCTAAAACCAGACGATTACATTACTTTAAATGAATCTAGTCCTCAAGGTTATGATTATCGACACAATCCTCGACAGAAAGGCAAAGGGGGAGGTGTTGCTGTAATTTATAGTAATATATTCAGAATCATTCAAAAGAATTTCAAATATAACTCCTTTGAAGTGATGGTGCTTTATGTATCATTATGTAAGTTGACATTTGTGCTGGCTACTGTATACAGGCCACCAGGACACCATACTGACTTTATCAAAGAATTTGCTGATTTTCTATCAGAGTTAGTACTGGCTGCGGATAAAGTCCTTGTTGTTGGTGATTTTAATATCCATGTAGATAATAATAAAGACGCATTTGGATTGGCATTTGCAGACATTTTAAACTCTATTGGAGTTAGACAACACGTGTCAGGACCCACTCATTGTCATAATCATACCTTAGATCTAATACTGTCGCATGGAATTGATATTGATGCTGTTGAAATTCTACAGCAGAGCGATGATATATCAGATCATTATTTAGTGTCGTGTATAATACAATTAGCCAAGGCTACAAAACCACCACCCAGCCATAAATATTGTAGAACCATCACGTCTACCACTAAAGATTGCTTTATAAATAATCTCCCTGAGCAGTTTCATCGCCTTAGTATACCTGACAACTTAGAAGAACTCGATGCTGCAACAGAAACTATTGGCTCTCTCTTTTCCAGCACATTAGATGCAGTCGCTCCTTTACGTCTAAAGAAGATTAAGGAAACTAATCCAACGCCGTGGTATGATGAGCACACTCGGGCTCTAAAACGAGCAGTTAGAAAAACTGAACGTAGTTGGAAGAAAACAAAACTAGAAGTGTTTCGCCTTTCGTGGAAAGAAAAAATGATTGAGTACAGAACGGCTATAAGAAATGCTAGATCTACTTATTTTTCAAATCTCTTAATAGAAAACAAACATAATCCTAGGTATTTATTTGACACAGTGGCTAAATTAACTAGAAACAGAGATTCAACTGCTGACGTTTCCATAGAGCACAGCAGTAATGACTTTATGAACTTCTTTACTTGCAAGATTGATAATATTAGAGAGAAAATTAAAAACATGCAACCGTCCACAGTTTCGCTTCAGACAGTGCACTGTAGTGTCCCTGAGGTAAAACTAGAATCATTCGCCGCTATAGGAGAGGAAGAATTATCTAAACTTATCAAATCATCAAAATCAACGACATGTATGTTAGACCCAATGCCGACTAAACTACTGAAAGAAATGCTTCCAGAGGTCGTAGGTCCACTTCTTGATATAATTAATTCATCCTTAACACTAGGATACGTGCCAAAAACCTTTAAGCAGGCTATTATTAAACCTCTTATTAAAAAACCTCAACTAGATCCGAGAGATTTAGTAAATTACAGGCCAATCTCGAATCTACCTTTTCTGTCAAAGATACTAGAAAAGGCAGTTTCAACACAACTGTGCTCCTTTTTAGAAAGAAATGGAATCTGTGAGGATTTCCAGTCAGGATTTAGACCATACCATAGTACTGAGACTGCTCTCGTTAGAGTTACAAATGATCTACTCTTATCATCCGATCGTGGCTGTATTTCTCTATTAGTGTTATTAGATCTCAGTGCTGCTTTTGACACTATCGATCACAACATTCTTTTAAAAAGACTTGAAAACTATATTGGCATTAGTGGAATTGCTTTGGCATGGTTCAAATCGTACTTATCTGACCGTTATCAGTCTGTAGTAGTTAATGAAGAGATGTCGTATCGCTCACAAGTTCAATATGGAGTACCACAAGGCTCAGTACTAGGACCGCTGCTTTTCACTCTGTACATGCTGCCCTTAGGAGAGATAATTAGGAAGCATGGTGTTAGTTTTCACTGCTACGCTGATGATACTCAGCTCTATATTTCCTCGCGCCCTGACGAAACCTACAAATTCACAAAACTAACAGAATGCATAGCTGACATTAAAAACTGGATGACAAGAAATTTCTTATTATTAAATTCAGAAAAAACTGATATCCTAATCTTTGGACCAAAAACTTCCTCACGAAAAAACCTTGAATACTCCCTAACGCTTGACGGGTGCTCCATTAAACCTTCGTCCTCAGTTAGGAACCTGGGTGTGCTCTTCGATACCAATCTTTCATTTGAAAGTCATGTTTCTAGTATCTGTAAAACCGCCTTCTTCCATCTAAAAAATATATCTAAATTACGACATATGCTCTCAATGACAAATGCGGAACAGTTGGTTCATGCATTCATGACCTCAAGACTAGATTATTGTAACGCTCTACTGGGTGGTTGTTCTGCTCGGCTTTTAAACAGACTACAGTTGGTCCAAAATGCGGCAGCTAGAGTTCTTACTAGAACCAGAAAGTATGACCATATTAGTCCAGTTCTGTCAACATTACATTGGCTCCCTATTAAACATCGTATAGATTTTAAAATCTTGCTACTTACTTATAAAGCTCTAAATGGTTTAGCTCCCCAGTACCTAAGTGAGCTCTTAATGCATTATAGTCCTTCACGTTTATTGTGATCTCAGAATTCAGGCCAGTTGATAATACCCAGAATATCAAAATCAACTGAAGGCGGCAGATCCTTTTCCTATTTAGCACCTAAACTCTGGAACAATCTTCCTAGCATTGTTCGGGAAGCAGACACACTCTGTCAGTTTAAATCTAGACTAAAAACACATCTCTTTGCTCTTGCATACACATAACACATTATCAATACATTAACATTTTTCAAATCCGTTAAAGGATTGTTACGCTGCAATAATTAGGTCGGCCGGAACCGAGAACATTTCCTATAACACTAGATATACCTGTACATCAGAATAAGAATGGCATCTACGCTAATATCTGTCTCTCTGCTTATCCTGAGGTTTGCCGGGTGCTGGATCCAGGCCGTATCCAGATCAGATGGAGAACCTGTGTCTGGACCTGACTACAACGTAGCCCAGGAGACAATGGGCCTACAGATCCAGTTCTGGCTGCATCTATAATTCAGATTTTTAATCCCCGTATCCGCTTACATATATTTATATATAATCTATTTTTAATCTCTATAATAAAAATGTATAATTCAGATTTTGATCTCCATATCCATTTACATATATTATATATATCTTCCAAGGGGTTTTTTCCCTCCTAGGACTTTTTTCCCAGTGTTAGCACGCTGGGTTTTTCTCCTAGGGGGTTTTTTCCACCCCTGGGAGTCAGCCGACATTGGCTTAATGTAGCACCATCTTGTATATGTTACATATTACCACGCTTGTTTGTACAGCTTATTTTTAACCACTTCCCTTTTTTCTGTGCTTCTAATATGTAAAGCTGCTTTGAAACAATTACCAATTGTAAAAGCGCTATATAAATAAATTTGACTTGACTTGACTTGTTGCCTACCGAATCAAAATCAGACAAGGCCGCAACGAGCCTGTCCTTCGATGGGTCCCTCGAAACCAGATAAAGAGGCACCAAGGTTCCAACCGACAGGAAAAGGGGGAGGTTCAAACCCACTGACACAGACCGACAATCCCATACTCTACACCACACTAATGACTTTGTCATTCTAGGGAAAGTTTTTACTTTTTTTTTTTCTGGTTTTGTTTTACACAACACTTACACATGCTCCTCCACAGCACTGCTAGGAACAACCTCTAGTAGAAAGGAGTCACTTCACACGTGACACTCACTTTGCTCTAGTAAACTCAGTGTCCTTGTGTCTCTTAGTGTTTTATTTTCTCTCTCTCCTCATGCTTTCTTTTTCCTCTTTCACTATCATTAGTCTTCCTCCTCAGCTTGCCCATTATCGATTCGAATAATATTTACAGGCTCAAAGACGTTGTGAATGTTTGATTTTGGCAAAGGAACACCTATGTCAAAATACACACTCCTGAGGTTGTGGCGTACCACGACAACAACAAACAGTTGTACCTGGCCCCAAACCTAAAAATGTGCACACTCATTAAAGACATTCATTACCTTTGCCCGAGTAAACCATTCGTATTTGATAATACCGAGGGCATCTGCGGCCTAGAATCAATTAGACCCGACACGATACTGCCACGAGCATTATTCTGCCTAAACAAACTCTCTGGATCAATGTCCCTAAGGGCCCGATCCTCCATATTGACAATCTTGCAGTGTATCACGACGATGAGTACCAGGCTGAACTTGAAATCTCACCGTACTTCAGCATTCAGCATTCAACTTATTGATCTGACCCCTGTTGATACGGCCTTAGAAGCTATAGCCCGCCTTCCGCCCGCTGGCGTGCCATTCATTCGGTCTTGGTCTGCTGCTGACACAGCGCTTTGCATCTCTACTATTGTAGGATATATTGTGACCTTGACACTGACCTTCCTCCTGCACAAGCGAGTGAACGCCGTGCAAGAGTCTTTTGATAGATGCACGTCGGGCGTCCCGCGCATTTTCCGACGTGATAGAACTGACCAAGAACCTGAACGCGAGAACTCAACCAACCTGATTGAAATTACGCCTCTACCTTCTCGTTGAACCACTGACAATTAGATTAGTCGAAACCACCAATTACAACTGATCTTAAACAGTACGACCCTATGTTAGCTGAAGTGTTCCGAACCCGTTTATTCCAAGTTACCCAAGCCCTTCACCAGAATTCAGTCAGTGATGGAGATGTTGTTTGTGTCTTGTGTGTGTCTGTTCTCTCTCTGCCTCTTGTTCCAGTGCCTGCCGACGTTCGCACCAGGAACCTCGCCAAGCAAAAGGGGGACTGTAGGGCATCGCTCGACAGAACTTACCAATGACTTTATCAATGAACAACATGATTGAACAAAGCTTCATTTGGTCCAAAAGATCCATTTCCTGACAGGAAACACCTAGCCTTAACAGAAGTGATGACGTGACTTCTTTTAACAAAGGACTCTGTCTAAAGGACTTCTTAGCTCATCAGCAATAAACTAATCAGAACCCATCACGTGGATCTGATCACATTAAATCTATTGATTCTCTCACAAAACCCTCTTGTATTATCGGACGGAACAGGAAAACACCCATCAACGGATTTAAAGACGAATCTGTCCTATCAATACCTCCCTTGTATTGAGCAATCCATCCTGACCCGGTCACTCGTGACTCCGGTCAAAGTGTAAACTATGCTTAAGGACTCAATCTTGAATCTCAAAAGGGACAATTGTCAATTACTTAAAGTATTAACTATATCCAGAATAACATTTGCTATGATGTGATTACTAACATGTTGGATTCAATGCATTATATGTTTGTATTCCTGTATGCATCTTCTTTCTCTTATAATCATTGTTTTTAATTAGGTCAGTCTAGTAATATGTGTGGAAGAAGTGTGTCATGTTTGAGCTCTAAATACAGAGTTTATAATTCTCTGTAATTCTGTGTGAATGAAACATTGAAATTCAGTATCAGGAAAATATTAAGAAACTTTATAAAGTTGTTAATAAAACAGGAGAATGTTCTGCAGATATCACGCGATGTGATCAATAGACAATAGACAAGGCGTGTCTAATCTCCGTAGCAACATCTCATTGGAGGATCGCATCTGAAGGATGGAGCCAAAATTGCTCCCTTAAAACTATGCTGTCCGAACTAGCTGGAAGTCAGAAGTCAGTCAGAAGTCAGTCAGAAATCGCTCGAAATCGGTCAGAAGCCAGACTGAAGCACAGCCGTTGATGCCCGGTAGCCGAAGCACCGCTACTTTGACCACGGCGGAAAAGTCGCATGGGTCATTGATAACTGATTGACCGGGGCTGATTTTCCATCTAACACCCGACTTCAACCACGAGCTGCGCCACTGATCATTCGACAGCCGTCACATCCAGACTCCGCAACCCTCTGTGAAATATCTGACCAAAGTCTCCCAAGAAGAGAGCCGCTCAAGCCAGACGCTCAGAACAGCGCGTTGCACCAGCCAGCAGCATCCTTCAAAGCTTCCGCGCAACCCACAGGGCTTTCCCGAGAAGACGTCACCTGAAAGACAGCCAATCCAGAACGGGATTCCGCTGTACACGAGTCACGGAACAACCCGATTACCTCAGCTGTCACAGCAAACGCAGGTACAAGCAAACTTCTCTCTCTCTTGCTGGAAACTGGTGAAACTCCTTTAAACCTAAAGAATCAAGCCAAAGCTCTGCTTTTGTGATTTTCCTCAGGTTATGAGTTAAGTTAGCACTGAACTTGGGACTTTTCATAACTCATCAACTCTGCGAATGTGTGTGCATGTATGTATGTGTGTGTGTGTGTGTGTGTGTGTGTGTGTGTTTAACCTTAGTTTCCTGTAATCATTAGAAGTAGTCAATAAATCTTGTTTTGATTTTCACATATACGAGTTTCTTGTGCTGTGTGTCAAATTACTGCCTTAAACGTAAAAGATCAAGTTACCTCTTGCTTATAATATAATAATTACAATAATAACAATAATCATAATAAAATATTGTTACTGTTGGCCGCAGAATAATATTTTATCCAGAATTGGTAAAATACTCTAACCTCAATTTTCGCTGGACGAATAATTGATGAAGTGTTAAATATTAATTCTGAATCATTTACAGTGAATCATTTACAGTTGATTCAATTCTTATTCCCTGTAACAATTAAATTGAGCTAATAAATAGGCTAAGTCCTTACAGCGCCATCCACGCTTCTAGCCCTGCCAGCGCCACCCAAGCGTCTAGCCCTGCCAGCGCCGCTCAAACTCTTTGCGCTGCCAGCGCCACTCAGGCGTCTTGCCCTGCCGGCTTCACCCACACGCCTGGCCCTGCCGGCACCACCCGAACTCCTTGCCCACGAACCTGCGACGGGCCCCGCTAAAATCCCCAAGAACTTTTTTGGGGGGGGGGCAGTATACCTAGGGGTGGGGAGCTGGTGGGTGGGGACCCTGCTCAGCCACTGCTGTCATGGCCATTTATGGACTGTAGCCCACTAGGGCCATTTATGGACTCATTGCTGCGGCTGCCCAAGCCACCTGACCTGCCGTGGTTGCCCGAGCCACCTGACCTGCCGTGGTTGCCCGAGCCACCTGACCTGCCGTGGTTGCCCGAGCCACCTGACCTGCCGTGGCCGCCTGAGCCACCTGATCTACCGTGGCCGCCCGAGCCACCTGACCTGCTGTGGTTGCCTGAACCACCCGACCTACCGTGGCTGCCCAGGCCATCTGACCTGCCGTGGCCGCCTGAGCCACCTGACCTGCCGCGGTTGCCCGAACCACCTGACCCACCGTGGCTGCCTGAGTCCCTGGGGCTGCATTGGAGATTCCGTCCCCGTCTGCCGTTAGATCTCCAATGCACCCAGCTCCCCTCCCTAGCTGTTCCTTCTACGGCGCGAGGACGCGCCTTCCGGGAGGGGGGCGTTATGTCACGATCATTGCCCGCTCCTGTTCACTCCGGACTACATTTCCCATCATTCCCCCCTGTCAATCACATGCACTCACTCCACCAATCACCTGTTGCCACATCCACCCTAGCACACCACACTGATCACCACACCCAGCTGCAGCTCATTATCAGGACTATAAAGGACTCACACTCACACCACCAGTTTGCGAAGTCTTGATTTCCCTGTGTGTCATTTCTAAGCGTTATTATTCTGTCTGCCTGTCTGTTGCCGTTCCTGCCTGTTTCCTGTTTTACGATCCTGTGCTGCCTACCTCTGACCCTTGCTTTGTTTACCGATCTACGAGTGATATCTGCCAGCCCTGACCACTGCCTGTACCGGGATTACGTTTATGTCAACCCTCTGCTGTACCTGTTTGCCCCTGTTTTGACCCTGCCTGTACGACCACTCTCACTTGTAAATAAATGCTGCACTTGGATCTCCTGCCTGTGTCTCCAGTTGTTACAGGAACGTTCTATTGAGTTTTGCTTCTTGATAGTGTATATTCTTTGGTGCAGACTCAAGACTCAAGATGTCAGCTCCATATTTGGACACTGGTGGCTTCAGTTACTACAAAGGAAGAGAGCGAATGAACACCAACAGGTATGTTGAAAAATACAGTACAGTATATTAGTGATGGGAAAACAAGGCTTTCTGAAGCATTTGAGGCTTTCATCAAATTGTGCCGGAAAATGGTTCATTACTTGAAGCTTTTCAACACAGTGCACACTAACGACATTGTGTGGTCAAAAGGTGGAAAAGCTGCCTTTTTTCCAGACGACCCAGCCATTATTTGATTGTTTCATATGATAAATCAGTTTGTGCTACAAAAACCATAATGCAATAAAAGTATTTAGTCTGCTTAAATATTTCTAGTGTCATTGAACTTCCACAATATGAATAAATGATTCTGAGAATAAAACTGATGAAAAAAGAAAATGGGACAAATGAACTTGTGTATAGTGTTGTAGGTTACTGCAGCAGTTTTTATGAATCTGCTTCATACAACACATGGATGCAGCATTATTCATGTAAGCTTTTGCTTTAGTCCTAAACCTATGAGTTCACAGGCAAGGGTCGTATAGGAGTAAATGATCAAAATAAATTAAGATTATTGTGGAATGGTCAGTTAAAGTGCTTGTGAACTGGGGATTAATAAAAATTGAACATGCACAAAACTACACATTAAAATGTATTTGTATTATGATTTATTCTCATCAAAGAAGCAAATTACTATCAAAACCTGTGCAAGGGGTTCGCAACTTTGCGCTATTTTTGAAACAATACGAAGCACTCACACGGTTTTATGCGAAAACGAAGCTTCGGACGTCACAGATCACGTGGTTATGGCAAAACGAATCAAGCTCAGGTACAGTGCTTCACTGTGAGATGTTTCGTGTTTTTATAGAGGGCATGCACGTGACGTCACAGTCGACCGTTACGACTGCAGTCACGGCTACTGAGTGGCAAAAGACTGAGCAGCAGCATTGGTTTTCAGCGTGAATGCCGCGAAAAACACACAAAACACTTCCAAAACGGGAAAGAGCTTTGTGATTGACTGTACAAATAGCTTTGACACAAAATCTGAGGTATATATTTAAAAACTGCAGAAAGCAACAGAAAAAAAGTAAATGGATCACTGCAATTCACAGAAACAGCTGGACTCCAGCAGAGAAACATGGATTTGCAGTTATCATTTTGTGTCAAATTGTTGGATTTTGAGGTAAAATTATACCGTATATTGTATTGTTATAGATTATGTTGACAACTCATCAATTAAATATTTACCATCTTATATTCTGCATTATTGGGTGTTTTTAAATAAACAACACTGACAAAAACTATAAAACTATATGTTTTAGGGCTGGACAATATGACGATATATATAACATTGATATAAGTGATTACGTGGATTTAAATCTACCTATATATAAAATATTCACAGGCAGATTTGCTTTATGTGTTTTCCCTGGCGTCGAAATCAGGCACATGTAATGTCAGGAAACACGATTCATGGCTGCATGTCAATATCCATGGATTAGGTTTCTTTGGCAAGTTGTAAGAAACACTTTCGAGTCCAACCTTGAGTGTAATTCGTTAGTTTTACTCGCGTTTCCCCTATTAAATCCAGTCATGCCGCAGATTCTTTTACCACTCAGTCCAGCTGAGGGAGCGCGTTTTTGGCGGGAAAGTGACATCGATGCATACCCTCTATACAAGCTTCGAAGAATCGGTGTCAAACATCTCATCACTACAGTATACTGAAATCTGTTCGTAATCTGTCAATAAGTGTTTCAACCCCGAAAAGATGTCAGTAACACACGAGGCTGAATCCAGTTACTTATTCATTTAAACAGCTTGTAAAGAATGTCATATAACATCACATTTACCTCAGAAAAGCTGTACAATTTCCAAAAACTTGTTAGTCAGCTAAAAAAATTAACACAGAGAGCAGATTTTTGCTAAATATGCACTATATTTTACACTGCGTTCCAAATTATTATGCAAGTGACATATCAGTAAGATTTCAGTACAATAAACATTCAGATTTTAGTTTTTCTAAGAAAATGTTTGTTTGCTTATTTATCCATGTCTTTTTAGATGGTATCAATGGTAACTCGTATCAATCTCAGACAAAATAATTTGCCAGGTCTATGGAAACCCCGCTTAGAGGTTGTTCCACATTATTAAGCAAGTCACAGGTCTCATACAATATGGGGAGGAAGAAAGATCTTTCTGAAGATGAAAACCATGAAATGGTGCAATGTTGTGCAAAAGACATGAAAACAACTAATATTGTATGAAAACTGAATGGAGATTATCAAATTATCATAAGATTTGTGAGTGATTTAGAGCACAGCAGAACTTGGTCAGATACATAAGTTACATAAGCAATAATTAAAATTGTCTTAAAATTGACTTCGTTTCCTGGTAGTATCTGATATGAATTAACTAACGTTACACCTTTAATGTAGCGAATTTGTCAATAACAACATATCTGCCGAAAACCTAATACAATAAAAGTGCCATGTAAGACACAACATTCTCTAATATGTATAATATCAAATCTATTTAAAAGTAATGTAGCAATTCATTCTTTTATACTCGTTCATGTATTTTAAACGCGCTTCACCACGCGCTCATGTGATTCATTCATCTTTTCGCGTGCGGCGGGGGAGGGGTCTCGTACCTGTGGGAGTGGGTGAATCCACCATGTTTATGCGGTTTGGAGCAGACGTGAGCAAAACAATGGATTATTTACCAAGAGATATTAATGTATGGGGTCATGTCGACAAAACAGTTCTGGTGAGCATCGACACACATTTACATTTGTAGTAATTTTCCTCAGCAGATGCTTATAAAGGAACTTGTTAACTTCACGTGACTGCCACGAACGCAGCTTTCTTGGCCTGTCTGCAAACTTTCGGTATGCCACTACAGCTAATAAACGGACTAAATCTTTTTCATCTTTGATCTAAGCATTGATATGTGGATCTTGAGTGTTTACGCTGCACTAAACTTTGACGAGCAACACTCCAATCTGCAAACAAAGAGCTGAGGAAGAGGATAATGGCGTTCCTGCATTCACGAGGAGAAAGAGCAGGTTTGATTGTTTTTAGTTTCCACGCTTGTAGCGAATTAACTCAAAGGGGAAATATGAATAATTATTCATAACTCATTATGATTATTAATTATGATTAATTATGAATATGTAAATCCGTTAATCAGATTAACTGGATGTAGCTACATTAAGATTAATATTACAATCAATTAACCTGTTCGTCCACTGAAACGCTCAGTGTTGTTTGTTTATTAATTCTAAGAAATGTTAATTTCCAAGTTATGGAAAAGAACATTCTTATTGTACCGTACTACTCAGAGCACCTAGTCGGGATCTAAATCACTTAAGAGGCAGTTTATTAGCAGACGGAGTCAGAACCAAACATGTATTGTGCACAATCTTTATTAACTAACTCACAAACACATAACTAAACTAACAAACACATAACATACAACAAAGGTCACACACACGTAGGTAAGAATGAGTAATGATAGGGTTGAACTGGAAGAGGTACTGTTACTAGAGCTATAGGAAAAAGTCAAAGACAGAAAGGAATCATCAGTTTCTTCATCAATACCAAAGGTAAGTCTTACAAATTAATACTAAATTGCTGTTTAGTGTTAAAATGTACGATACTTGCAAGATGCCTTTAAGCTGAGGAGCATCGGCTCTGCCATCTGAGGAGAGATCTTGAGGATTCAGTCCGAAGTTGTTGCCAGTCTTTTCTATGTTGGATGATGAGCACATGGCTGGTTTGTAGGCCGAGGCCTAGGCCTGCGGCAAAGAGGGTTCAGTTTAGTCGTCCAAAACGCAAGGAAAAAGAGAGGGAGTGGCATTGTTCTCTAGCTTTTAACCTCTGGTCAAAGTCCAACCTCTAAAGTTTGATGCAGCCAATGAAGGTGCTGTATTTCCGGGTGACCGCACCCCCTTGTCGAGGCTTTTACGACTAGGCAGATTAACTGGCAGAGTTCTTGAAGAAGAACTATTAAAGATTCTTTAAATACTAATGTGTTGCACAGGTATGAACATACCGCATACACAAGCATTTAAATCTTCTCGTTACGAACGCATGGATACTAAACATGGTATGATTGAAGTTACCTTAAATGTATCATAAAACATACACACACATACATGAATACAATGATTGTAATACAGCAACGGTAATAATGGATACCATTTCCTGGGAAGGTACATGTTCATGTATAGACCAGTCTGTCTATACATTAATGCCAGAGAGTCTGTATTATGTGTTGATAATGCAGGAAAGATGCACGTTTTTGTGTGTCTCTTCTCTGCTCTCCATGCGGCAATAAAATTTGTAACTGAGAACTTCTCGGGGGATGGAAGCCAGACCCCAGAGTGAGCTTAAAACAAGTATTGGTTAACTAATACAAATAACTGTGTCTGATTTGTCTCAGTCATTACAACGCTCATATATTTATATAAATGCAATTGTAATAAGCAAAAGTTGTTTTATTCCATGTTTCTTCAAGAAGGTGAGTAAAGAGGACGTTTATACTGTCATAGAAGATCATTGTTTTCAAATAACCTCAATTAACTAAATACAAAAGCTAGTTACATAAGCTAGTTTCACTGATTTTTTATTTTTTTTTGTTATGATGAGAATACTGCAATCCTATGCATTAATATGTCTGAGATCATCTTCAGATGCTAAATGTAAGCAGATTTTACATTTACAGATTCTCATGACTGCTAAAACATGGATGACAACAAACCGCATCACAGCTTTTGTTGCTACTAGTTGATTCTTCACTCAGCATGTCAAGACGCACAGGAATAAGTGATTATTTCTCATAACATGCCATAAATTGCTTTTAATATTTCTCTGTTTTGTAGTAATCAAGAGAAGTGTTATCATTGCTTAAGAAATGGCAGATTTTAATCCTCAGACACCGAGCAGTGCAAACCCTGAAGAAATAACACCATGGACATCATCTTCTCTGACTGAACTAGCAAGGAGATGTTTGAACCAATGAGAAAGCTGGTAAGTTCAAGTAAAGTTTGGCACATTCAGTTAGACCATGTAACCTTTATTAATAGATACTTGTATACTTTTTGCTCTTTACAGGTGGAATGTAAACCTGAGTAAACACCGCTACTTTAATGATTATTTCTAAGTTTACTGAGTGGTGTAAACTGCTGTCATCCACATCACATCATTGCCCTAACCGACGTTACCTGAAGAATCCTTTCAGCGTGGCAGATATTCGCAAGCGTCTGGAGCCAACTTAAAATGTAAGTAAAGCAAAACATTTTCTTTTCTTTTTTTTTTTTTTTCTTATTTGATTTTGTAAGGATATGTAGGGCAACAATGTTAATGTTACCTACCTTTTTTCCCCGTCATCGCAGTCCTACATTATACAGTATAAGTGTGTTGCTGCTTTTTGTTAAGCACACTGATTTGAGAAATGTGATTTTATTCCTACATTCATGTGAATAAACTAGCAGTAGCTTTATCTATGATTAGTAAACCTTTACAATCTTTGTTTACTTGCAGGCTGGATACTTACTGGAGAGTGACCTGGACACAGACCTGACTTTCTCTTTTCTGCATCCACTGTTGGTTATACACTTGTGTGTTTTTGGTTTTCTAGGTTTGTGCAAAGTTACACCATATCACTGAAAATGGCATGCGTCAAGATTTCAGAGACTCTGCGTGACATTTTAAATGTTTATGATCTTCAGGTGAGTTAAAATTTGTCAACACTTACTACCTCCATCACTGTCTTCACTGTGTATATACAATTAAGTTGGCTTGCTTGTTTAACATGTTAATGTTTGCTTGACTTTGAAGGGTGCATGATGTCAACATGAAATGCACCGTAGCCCTCCGTGCTCCTTGGTGTACCTGTGAGGAGGACCCACAATTCTTCAAGAAATGTAAGTGTTCAATGCATTAACAGAATTACTAGTATCGGTGAATGTAACTGTCTACTTTTAGTCTACTGAGTGAAACTTACAGTTGGATCCTCTATGCTTATTTCAGAAGGTGTTGGGAGAGACAGACATCTCTGATTCTGTCATTGTGGTCAATGAAAACACAAGTCCTTCAAGCACTGCAGTTGTGATAGAAGATGATCTTCAGTTTTATAATAAAAGACTAATCTTCAAAAAAAAAAAAAAAAAAAAAAAATTCAATTGTACAGCTGGAGGTTTATTTTATGTATTTATTTTTTTAGGTGTTGTTGTTGTTTTTTGTCTTTTGAGTTAGTTTTTTAATGTAATGTCCTGCAGAGGTGCCCGATCCTGGAGATCTTCCTGCCTGCAGAGTTCAGCTAAGTTCTTCAGCTCATTATTTTGCTAAGTACAACAGCAAAAGTTTTTCCATTTACCAATGTATTTAAAACATTAAGTTTGTCTATACTTATTCATTTTTACACTCTGTGTATAAGTAAATACCAGTGTATAATTTTTCAAAATGTGGTAAATATTTACAATACTTGTATAACAACTGTTGTTATTTGATGTAATATAATTTTGTAATTGTTTTGTAAATAAAATGTTTTCATGCCAACCATCAAGTGAGTTCTTTTCAAATGGACATATAATTGCTTTTCATAATAATGTGATGTTTGTATAGATTTAAGTAGCTAATGTTATTTATGTATTATAATTTATATCGATTGCTCCTGTCTGCCTCGCTGCTCAGTGTTTTGTATCTCCGTATAGCTTTGTTTTCTCTTACTTTTATTGAATCTCGTACTTTTTGTTGCTTATATTATCATTACCTTATATATATACTATTGCCCACCACATTAATCTGACGTCGCCAGCTTGTAATCTTTGAATCTAAATCGCTGTTACAATGTGACATCTGCTAGCTGCCTCACGTTACAGAAGTCAGATAAATCCCAACACATAGAAACTCTTACACCTAGATATTATCACATAGAGACTGTGTCTGTACCCCGAATTAATAAAAACAAAAAACTTCCAAACCCATTTAATGGAAAAAATTTAATCGATGGTCAACAAATAAAAAATCTAGATAATAATGATAAACAAATGATAAAGCTTGGATTGTTAAATATTAGATCACTTTCTTCAAAAGCACTTATTGTAAATGATATTATCACAGACAATAATCTAGATGTGCTGTGTTTGACAGAAACCTGGCTAAAACCGGACGATTACATTACTTTAAATGAGTCCAGCCCTCAAGGTTATGATTATCGACACAATCCTCGACAGAAAGGCAAAGGGGGAGGTGTTGCTGTAATTTATAGTAATATTTACAGTATTAGTCAAAAGTCTTTCAAATATAATTCCTTCCAAGTGATGGTGCTTTACATAACATTATGTAAGTTGACATTTGTGCTGGCTACTGTATACAGGCCACCAGGACACCATACAGACTTTATTAAAGAATTTGCTGATTTTCTATCAGAGTTAGTACTAGCTGCAGATAAAGTCCTTGTTGTTGGTGATTTTAATATCCATGTAGATAATAAAAAAGACTCATTGGGATTGGCATTTACGGACATTCTAAATTCTATTGGTGTTAGACAACACGTGTCAGGACCCACTCATTGTCGTAATCATACTTTAGATCTAATATTGTCACATGGAATCGATATTGACGCCGTTGAAATTCTGCAGCAGAGTGACGACATCTCAGATCATTATCTAGTCTCGTGTATACTACATTTAGTTAAAGAGGCTAAACTGCCTCCCTGCCATAAATATGGTAGAACCATCACTTCTACCACTAAAGATCGCTTTATAAATAACCTTCCTGATCAGTTTCATCGCCTTAGCATACCAGACAGCTTAGAAAACCTCGATGTTGCAACAGAAACTATTGCCTCTGTCTTTTCCAGCACATTAGATTCAGTCGCTCCTTTGCGTTTAAAAAAGATTAAGGAATTTAATCCAATGCCATGGTACAGTGAGCAGACTCGGGCCCTAAAAACTGAAGCCAGAAAAATGGAGCGTAGCTGGAAGAAAACAAGACTAGAAGTATTTCGCATTTCGTGGAGAGAGAAAATGATTGAGTACAGAAAGGCCTTAAAAACTGCTAGATCTGCCTATTTTTCAAAACTCTTAGAAGAAAATAAACACAACCCTAGGTATTTATTTGATACAGTGGCTAAATTAACAAGAAATAAAGCTTCAACTTCTGATGTTGCCAAAGAGCACAGCAGTAACAACTTTATGAACTTCTTTACTTGCAAGATTGATAATATTAGAGAGAAAATTATAACCATGCAACCGTCTACTACAGTATCGTGTCAGACATTGCATTGTAGTGTCCCTGAGGAAAAATTAATTTCATTTACTGCTTTAGGAGAGGAAGAATTGTCTAAACTTGTTAAATCATCAAAATCAACAACATGTATGTTAGACCCTATACCAACTAAGCTATTGAAAGAGATGCTTCCAGAAATCATAGATCCCCTTCTTAATATTGTTAATTCATCTTTGTCATTAGGATACGTACCAAAAACTTTTAAGCTGGCTATTATTAAACCTCTTATTAAAAAAACACAACTAGATCCTAAAGAATTAGTCAATTACAGGCCGATCTCAAATCTTACTTTTCTGTCAAAAATACTAGAAAAGGCAGTTTCATCACAACTATGTTCCTTTTTAGAAAGAAATAATATCTGTGAGGATTTCCAGTCAGGATTTAGACCGTACCATAGTACTGAGACTGCTCTCATTAGAGTTACTAATGATTTGCTCTTATCATCAGATCGTGGTTGTATCTCTCTATTGGTGTTACTGGATCTTAGTGCTGCATTTGACACTATCGATCACAATATTCTCTTAAATAGACTTGAAAATTATGTTGGCATTAGTGGAATTGCATTGGCATGGTTCAAATCATACTTATCTGACCGTTATCAGTTTGTAGTAGTAAACGATGAGATATCATATCGATCACAAGTTAAATATGGAGTACCGCAAGGCTCAGTACTAGGACCATTGCTTTTCACTCTGTACATGCTACCCTTGGGAGATATCATTAGGAAGCATGGCGTTAGTTTTCATTGTTACGCTGATGATACTCAGCTCTATATTTCTTCACGCCCTGACGAAACTTACCAATTCACAAAATTAACAGAATGCATAGCTGATATAAAAAACTGGATGACCAGTAATTTCCTACTACTAAATTCAGAAAAAACAGAGATTCTAATTTTTGGACCAAAAACTTCTTCACGTAATAACCTAGAATATTGTCTAACACTTGATGGCTGCTCTGTTAAGTCTTCGTCGTCAGCTAGGAACCTGGGTGTGCTCTTTGATACCAATCTTTCATTTGAAGGCCATGTTACTAGCATCTGTAAAACCGCTTTCTTCCATCTTAAAAATATATCTAAACTACGACATATGCTCTCAATGAAGAATGCAGAACAGTTAGTTCATGCGTTCATGACCTCAAGGTTAGATTACTAATGCTCTACTGGGTGGTTGTTCATCCCGCTTGATAAATAAACTACAGCTCGTACAAAATGCAGCAGCTAGAGTCCTTACTAGAACTAGGAAGCATGACCATATTAGCCCAGTTCTGTCATCACTGCATTGGCTTCCTGTTAAACATTGTATAGATTTTAAAATCTTGTTAATTACTTACAAAGCACTAAATGGTTTAGCCCCCCAGTACCTAAGCGAGCTCTTAATGCATTATAGTCCTTCACGTTTATTGCGATCTCAGAATTCAGGCCAGCTGATAATACCTAGAATATCGAAATCAACTGCAGGCGGTAGATCCTTCTCCTATTTGGCACCTAAACTGTGGAACAACCTTCCTAGCATTGTTCGGGATGCAGACACACTCTGTCAGTTTAAATCTAGACTAAAAACGCATGTCTTTAACCTGGCATACACATAACACATTATATATTTATATTTTCAAATCCGTTAAAGGATTATTAGGCTGCATAAATTAGTTCAGCCGGAACCGGGAACACTTGCTATAACACCAGATGTACTCGTTACATCAGAAAAAGAATGGCATCTACGCTAATATTAGTCTTTCTGTTTATCCTGAGGTTTACCGTAGTCAACCGGATTCGGGGCCGTTTCCAGATGAGACAGAGGACCGGTGCCTTGACACGACCACAACGCAGCCCTGTATCAGCAGAGATCGAGTTGACTAGATCATCCATTGTGAAGACATCATCAACACGACAGCCAGTGCCACAGTTTCCTCAAAATTATAATCACGATTATTAATCATGTTTATTCTATCAAAAGAGTAATGTAACTATGGCTATTTTGCAAGTTCTTTACCAACCTACACTTCACCCAAAAGGCCTGTAGGTGGCACAAAGACTTAAATTTAACCAACTATGATAACTTCGTTAGATGGTAAATCAATACAAAACATGGTTTTGGTGAGCGCTTTGTAATATGTATTCACATTAGATTTTAAAGCAACACAATTCGTTTGCAATAAGACAAACCAGATTCAAATTGCCCGGCAAATTCGTAAAGCAAAGAAAAATCATTTCTAGCTGATCAACATTATGAAAACTGGTAAAACCTTTAGGAACTTCAAAAGATAAAACAGCGAAATTCCTAATATTACTTCCAATATTTCCAAATTATGTTCATTTTCATAGAGCGGGCCAATATCGTGATATTTGACTTGACATTTGATATTCAACAGTATCCTTGACATTTATTCAACAGTGCTTTTGATCTGCCTGCACTGACACTATTCTTTAAAAGGAAAAATTATATACCAATTATCAATGTAAAGCTGTTTTGACACAATCTGCATTGTAAAAAGCGCTATATAAATAAAGGTGACTTGACTTGACTTGACTCATTTGTAAGTAAGCGTTTTGGCTGGGTATCAAATTTAAATGAAAAATGAATGAACAGTATGGTAGATATATAAACGGGGCTGGGCCGTTTCTGGCGCGCTGTGCGCATTTGCGACGGCCCGATACCGGCTTGATTCCGGCAGCGTCGGCATGGTAACGGCTGCCGAGTCTGGCCCGATTGATTCGGCCCGGAATCGGGCAGTGAGTACACCAGGCATCCGGTCCGAGTGCAGCAGATGGAAGCGGGCCGAGTGGTAAGTCTCAGAACTGGCCCGATTGTATTTTGCTATCTGGGAGGGACACACAGAGTTAGAAAAAGAAAAACAAACAGGCCTAGATGACACAGTGAAAAAAAAGTAAGAAAAGCTTGCCTCTAGACAGTTATGAGCAGGCACGAAGAGCGTTAGAGAAGATCCGTTAGAATGAAGAGAAGAAGAGGAGATTGAAATACAAGCACAGATAATTGAAGGAAAAATAGATAAAAGAATCAAAGGAACAGAAAAATTAATAGAAGACAGATAAATTAGTGAGAGATATAGGGTTAGTTCCCCCCAAAATGAGATTTCTCTCATTAAATACTCGCCCTCATGTCGTCCCAAACCCTTAAGACCTTTGTTCATTTTTGGAACAAAAATTAAAATATTTTTGATTAAATCCGTGGGTTTCTGAACCACACATAGGCAACAACATCATTGCAGCTTTTGCAGGTTTTTACCAAAACTGCTTATGACAACAGTTCAAATTGTTAAATAAAGTCATTATTTTCGTTTTGTTTTTGCGCACTAAAAGTATTCTCGTAGCTTCATAATGTTAAGTTTGAACCACTGTAGTCACGTTGACTATTTTAAACTATTTTTTTCCGAAAATGAACAAAGGTCTCGGATTTGGAACGACATGAGGGTTAGTACTTAATGACAGAAATTTCATTTTTGGGTGAACTAACCCTTTAACTGTCCTGCCTGAACGAGATCCCAGGGACTCGTCCTACCTGAGCAAGATCCCAGGGACACGTCATGGAAACCACACGTCACACATGGAATTAACAACCTGGCACAATCACATCCTGATCAGACAACAGATCGACCACACTGTAGCATAATATGACCACAGTGAAAGGGGAGGTCAAGAGTCATAAATCATTTTTTTGAAATGGTGGATCATATTTTCTTCTTCAATATATATATTTTTTTTTTCAAAATATGACAAGAGAGTTAAACTGTGTCAGAAAACATTCATCTTAATTATGTCAGATAACACTTAAGCAAAACATGGTCAGGTCAAAGTGTCTGAATAATTTTTGGTCCCAAATGTTTATGAATTTTTCTGGTAGTCCACTGTATGAAGAATTTTTGGGTATGTCACAATTTACTTTATTTTGCTATCCTCACTTACATAAAGGAACTATAGTGTCTTCCACCCACTAGTAAAAAATATAAAAAATTATATCTAGTGTCTGAATAATTTTTGGTTTGACTGTATTATGTATAAATTGTTACTAGACAGAAGGTCAGTCTGTGTGTTGGCAGGGATTTTTCAACGATTTCAATGAGGTTACATTGTTATGTCAGTAGGTGGCAGCAAGAGACTGTCTTTATGAGTGAGTGTGTCAGTCAGCAGACTATTCAACCATTTCACTCAAAAATGCTGCTTTATTCAGGAACATGTTGAAATTATTTGAACTTTGAACTGAAGCTGACACGTCACTACACTTTAGGTCACAACATAGATAGTTTTGATGTCACAAGTCAGTTTTGATGACTTTGCAATAATTCTAAAATGTTAAAAATAGTAGTCTAATAATGAAAAATGTGCTAGCCTAAATGACGGTGAAAGAGAATTACCCCTCAAAAAACGTCAGTAAGAAGCTTTCACGTCTCAACTTAGCCTAATAAATAGCAAAAGCCAGGGCCTACATCTAACTCATGGAATTGAATAATAATCCCATGAAATAAATGGCCTGGTTTCAGAGACAGGGCTTAGACGAAGCCAGGATTAGACCTTAGTTCAATTAGGGCATTTAAGTATCTTTTATAAATGTAGACTAGAAAAAAAACATTACTGGTGTGCATCTTGAGACAAAACAATGGCACTGACATATTTTAAGATTATGTCAGAGCAAGTTGCTTTCAGTGAAAAAAGCCCAAACATGCATTTTAGTCTAGGACTAGCTTAAGTCTTGTCTGTGAAACCGGGGAGAATAAGTATTAAATAATAATAATTTTTAAAAAAGAAGAAAAAACACTAGTAACAACGTGCTATTTGGGGACTTCTGTGCTAAGGGGCTTCTTACGCCAAGGATCAATTTAATCTTTTCACTTAAAAATAAAAACTATTATTTATTTTTTTACTCCACAAATCTTAAATAAACAAACAAACAAACAAACAAACAAACATTAAAGTCCACAAATGCCTCATTAACAAAGTGACACAAAAAGCATAATACAATGTCACAGATCACTATTTTCCAGAGACACAACATTAGATCAGTTAACATAAAAACAGTTTTGACTGACCAAATCTCACAAATGTTGATATTTAGGTGAAATAAAAAATTGAGAAGAGCACATTCATTCATCCAATGTGTTGACATGAGATTTTGTGCCATCTATGGTCAAGAGAAACAGTACCTCGGGGGGCATCTTACCCTGTCTTACCCTATTAGTAACAAAGCACATATGCATGAATCACACCATATCCTCCTTTGATATCATAGGTGGCTGATCCTACGAGAAGTGAGAACTGTGTGTCTTGACTGCACTTATTTCACTCCTCCATTGACTATGGCCACCTACTCTCAAAGAGGCCAATTTTTTAATGGTTAAGCTCAAAGCTATTGGCTGACAGAGTGACAGATCCACGTGTGTATTGAGACTAGGAAAGTCTCAAAATACCCACACACAAATCCAGGGGTAGTCACACATGTGATAGACCACCACAGGGAGGCGCTAACAAATACACGTATATTTTCATAAACCACTGAAACACTATTTCAGCAAACACTCGTTCTATACATGTCTGTCTGTTCAAAACAGATACATGAAAATAATTCTACTTAAACAAAGTGTTTTCTAATAAACGGATTGAAGAGTTAAGTGCTGAAGAACAGTTCCACAGAATAACTACATCTCTACATTCTACACACAATTCTACTAGTATTGAGAGGTTCTATACCTTTGAACGTATCGGTTTGTTCGGACGGTTTGTTTCAATGAACCGGTACACTGATTCGTTTGATGACTGAAAGGAGTTCGCAAAAGTAATTTTACGTGTCATGTTGCAGTACAAGTTTTAATAAAATACAGCTTTTAATCACTTTGTTTTTGGTTACTGTCTAACAGAATCCAACGTCTAATTAAGTGTTACTCGCCGTCCTCACTGTCGAGTGATTCACAAATGCTGTGCGAATCGGTTCAACCAAATCACCAAAAAGCTGTTTAAAAGATGATTCGTTTGCGAATCAGTCACCAATACTGTATACTGCATTCCTATTAGGAGTAATATGGTAGTGTGCCGATCTGAAAAGCCCAGTAACCGCATGTGTGATAAGACTGAACTCTCCATCTATCCGCTGCTTCCTGAATTACGTGTGAGGCGATTCCAAAGGATTGAATTCACTCCGAAGAGGGAACACCGCAGAGAAAGGGGCAGCTATCGTCCAGGTGCTGGTTAAAAAAAAAAAAACTCTTATAGGATGGAAGTTCTAAGTGGATGTCAAAAACTAACAGTTCGATTAGATGATATATGACGATCCGCAGAAATAACTTTGGCGACTTCTGACAAACTGCATCGTTCTACTGACTGACATTGTCTCGCTATTTACTGTTCACGTCAGTTTATCTCGTTTAATTTTCCTCTGCGGGTTCTGCACGTAATAAACTACATCTTTATGAAGTACATCTGATATAAACTTGTGGAAATACATCGAAAAGATCATTCGTTCATCTGACGTGCGAGGGTAAAAGCACTTCAGCACCATCCGGTAGGTTGAGTGTATTAAGTAACGTTGACTGTCTAAATTGTATCTCTCGTGTTGCTGATTATGGCATTTTTATTTTTTTGTTAACCTCAAGATTTTAATCTGTTTTATTTAACACAACTTTACCCACACTGATAGCGATCTGTTATGTTAAATGCATAGCCATATAAATGTCTGGAAATTTACTATATGGAATAAAATAATAATAATAATAATAATAATAATAATAATAAACTGGTAAGGGACAGTTGACCCTTATTAATGTCGCCATGGTAACCAACAAAAAGATGGTACTTGTACAGATTTTTTGTTGCACTATACAAAAATGGAAATGTGCATTCCTGCATGATCTTACCTAGTTTTAACCTAGTGTAGCGTAGTCAGATTGATTCATTCACAGAAATATTTTGATAATATGTTGCCATACTTCTACAGTGGTGGCTTGGTATTGGCCCCTTCAGTAGTCAAAAATATAAACTAAATAATAATAATAATAATAATAATTAAATCAATCAATCAAGAAAACAACATGGCAGAAAACTTCTGAAAGCTACTTACAATGATTGAAGGAGCTGCAATATTATTTATGACTTTACTGTACGAACGAACAATAGGCCTACATGTCTTATAATTACTATCATGGTTACTAATGGTACATTTTTATAAGGTTCAAATCTTATGGGAGTAAGAACATAATATGAGAGGTAGGAATGACATGAGGCTAAGTAAATGATGACAAAATATTCATTTTGGGGTGATCTGGTCCTCTCTGAAAAAAAAGGCTTTGTAGAAGCACATTGAGTTTCATTCGTATGTTGGCGTGGTATGTTGGAGTGAATGAACAAATGGACACAAATTCACTTTTCTGGGCCACATATAGCCCAAGACTGGTGAAAGAGTGAGGGTGAGTGAAATTAACCTTCTGCATTTTCAGGAGAGCATATTCATGCGTTTTGCATGCAACAGTACCATGAACAATAGGCCTACATGTGTGTTATAGTTATTATTATGGTTACTATGGTAAATTTTATAAGGTTCAATATAATTTGGATGGTACTATATGTTGATCACATTGTATATGAGATAAAACATTCATGGACTGCACACTATTAGTGCTACTTCAACAGGGATATAGACATTTGGTGATATTCAATGGCAACAATGTTCTTCTGCATCACAGTCAATCTTTGATTATTTCTTTCTTTATATATTTATTCATTCATTCATATAGTTTTTTGTCTGTGATAGGTTTTTATTTGGTAAAAGGCTGATATAGAGAATTAGTAGTTAAAGGTAATGGATGAAGCTTTATAGATAAAGATTTAGAAAGATTTTAAAATTTTAGAATTTCATGTCATGCCCTCAACATACATACACTGTAAAAAACGAATGTGATTTTAACTATAAAATGTTCTAAAAACGGTACAGAAAACAAACTGTTAATAGGTTAACAGTAAGTTCCCGTACTATATACAGGGAAAAACTGTAAACTGATATTCCCACAATTCCCTGTGAGACACTCCAGATTTGAAAGTATTTTGTTTAAATAATCATGTTTCTTCATAGTTTTTGTTATCAGTTATGTACATTAGGGTTTTATGTTACATCTTCTGTTGTTTAATAAATGATTATTGCATTATTTAAGTGTTGTGGGTTACTATGATGGTGTATCGTGTTTGTGTGAATGACTCTTTGCACCATCTATATATTAATATACTTCAGCTCGTAGAAAAGCTACTTGTGATGAACTCTGATTCTTCATGTTGCTCTCTCTTTTACCACCTGCATTATTATGGTGGTTGTCAGTATATGTTAAAGGTACTAAACAGATTTTAGTAGCAGTGTGCATTGTTGAATTTACTGGTTTACTTTCAAATTTTCTTGTAATTATAGTTTTATACTGTAAAATTTACAGTTTATTCTGTAAATGTGTTTGCAGTTTTTCTGTATTTTTTACAAAATAATTCTGCCAACCACAGCTGCCAAAATTATTTTGTAAAAACTATGGAATTTTTTTTACAGTGTACATTCATGTCATGCCCTCAACACACACTGCAGTATGCATCTTACTTTACCCTTTACCTTACATTCATTGTTTTGAATAGTAGTATTTCATATCTGACTCAACATTTTCAAAGCATTTCTCTGGTAGATTGGGCATTGATGCAGTTGTACTAGATATGTTGCTACGATCTATTACAAGTTTCTGTGTCAAGATGTGTGGTAATTCATCAGATGTAGTATTGTTAAAATACTTGCTGTACTGCCCCTGTAATTAATGTGAAAGTAACAAATGGTTAATGTATTTCACCATCAAGATTGTTTTAATTGACAATACGGCACAGTGCACATACAGTCTTATTTCAGTATCAGAATCAGAATGAGCTTTTATTTGCCAAGTGTGCTCAAACACACAAGGATTTTTTCTTTTCTTTTCTTTTCTTTTCTTTTCTTTTCTTTTCTTTTCTTTTCTTTTCTTTTCTTTTCTTTTCTTTTCAGGAGCTCTTGGTACATACATACATACATATACATATATGACAAGAAAAACAGAAAGAAGATTTAAGTAAGACTAAGGAAAAAAAGATAAGTAAATAAATTAATAAATATAATAATAATAATAATAATAATAATAATAATAATAATGTGGTGTATATCTGGAACAGAAGACTACAGATTTGTGCATTATGTACTGTATATGTACAGCTGTATAAATAAAATATGTATGTATTTACACAATATCAAATTTTTGCTTCTCTCTCAAATACTGAGAATGAATTATAAAAAGAGATAGCATGGGGGAAAAACTGCTTTTGTGCCTAGATGTTCTAGTTGTAACAGACAAGCCTGTTACTCTTAAGTCTTTTGTCTGCAGTTTTCTTCCTCACTGCTAGGGGTGCTATGGCACCTAATTGAGCTCCTTAAGTAAAGGTGAGGTTTTAGAAGAAGTTAGCAGACCAGCAGCAGTAGGAAGCATGGCTTTACTGCATTTGTGTTATGTCCTGGTTGAGAAATGTTCCATTTCAAGCTTAACTTAAAGTAAGGATTTGTTTTCTTTCCTGCTATTTAAATTTTAATGTTGTCAGCCTGTTGATGATGTTTGTTGTCAAGAAGTTATTGGACTTGTTTGTTGATATATGCTGAGCAGTTGTATGTAAGCTGTGTTGGGTTTGATGCTAAAAGGTTGATACAGTTTATTTCTATGTATTTTAGAAGGACCCTTTATCGGTGACTTTAACACCGCATGGTCAGAGCTCAATATGGATTTAAAACCCAGATGGATGTAAGCTTGTGGTTTTTGGCTTACTTATGGCTGTACCTGATGGGGAAAAGTCTGGAGTTTGGGAACTGTTATTGGTTGGAGTGAATTCGTCAATAATTGGATTACTCATCATCTAAGGGACAACTTCTACTTTGGACATTGTTTGATGAACTTTATACCCTCAGTTAAGACTCTCTCACACACCACTATTTTCACATTATAGAAGTGTGCAACCTATTGCCCAACTTCTGCAATGCACCTATCCATTACATTGTTTTGAATAATGTGATTGATTATCTTTTTCTTGTATTTTCTCTTTGTGTGGTGATTAATTTTGTTTTCATGGGTGTATAAAAGAATAGTTAATTCATTTGGTGAGCATCTTTTCCTTCTTAATTTGTTGTTAGGCAAACTGAATCCCCCTTAATTAAGTTGTGTAACTAGTGGCCTTCTGTGGGAAAAAAGGCTTTGTAGAAGCACACTGAGTTTCATTGGTGTGTTGGCAAAGAGTGAATGAACGAATGGATACAAATTCACTTTTTCGGGCCATGTATAGCCCAAGACTGGTGAAAAAGTGAGGGTGAGTGAAATTAACCCTCTACATTTTCAGGAGAGAATCTTCATGCGTTTTGCATGCAACCGTGCCATGAATCTCTGGCTAAATGAAAACAGATGACAGTGCCAATCCCCACGTGGGTGCTGCTGTGCCTCTGCCACTACCATTTATCACCGTAAACTCCCTTGGCCTCTTGGAGGAAAAAAGTGTGCTTGTGTTTGCCATGGAAGAAATTCTAATCTGCTGTCTTCAATGGAGCTCTTTGTAGCTTTGTAACCAGGATGAAATAGCAAGTGGAAATGCACAAGCTAAATTTTATTATTGTAAAAATTGGTGACAAGAATTCACATGCATTCCTCAACATGATATTTCAAATGAAGGTGTCATTAAGAAGACACATAGATACTGTAGGAGACTTAGAAGAGGCATATAACTCATTGTAAATTGTAGTAATTGTGTTTGTGTAAAGATAAATCACCAAGTGCTGGCATATTTCCACATGCTCTTTCTGTATGAGCCCTGCACTCCACTGAACATAATAGCTGGATCCCAAAGTTTAAGAGATTTATTTGAAAGAATTTTGCAAATAGACATTTATAATTAAATTTCAGAAGTGCAAATCCAGTTTTGATGGATGTTCATCTGACCAGGCAGTACAGGCGGTCGCCTATAGGGCCCCGCCTTATCTGGGGGGCCCCATGGCCGTGAAAATATTAAAATTATCAGTGTCTATTTACACTAATTGCAAATAGCCCACCATGTTGGCAGATGCAATGTCTGTTTGGGACAGACAAAAGTATAAAAACCATTTGTAACTTGTCAATAACATTAGTGTAGGGAGTGAAGAGTCTGGCGTAGCAACTACTTTTAATCCACCAGAGTTTGAATCCGCCTTTTACCGAACTCGTTCTTCTCGCTTTTTCCATCACATATAAGATTGGAAAGGCATTTATTTTCAATAAATATTCCAATCAAGAAGAAGATTTGTTCATTAATTGTTCAATAAAGATCAAGAGAATAAATCAAATCTGAAAACATAAGAAACATACACAATAGCCTATTACTACCTGTGATATAGTGGGAGAACTTGAGTACTGTAATTATCACAGTATTCATATACAAAGATTCCACCACACTTCTCTCCAAAATGCTCACTTTCGTTAGAAATGTGAAAAATGTTGTATTTTAGTGGTACGCTTAGTCTACTCTTTATTAATGCATAATTTCTTAAGCATTTTGTATGACAGAAAATGTGCTGTCAAAAATAAAAATTCCAAATATTCTAATCAATATGGTAATATCAACTTCACTGATATGGATATTGCCTGTTGGAATGGTCTCTCATAACGTCATGACTTCTCTTTATACACAGTGCTATTTTTAGTTAATTTAAATGAAAAGAAGAATAGATAAATTGAAGTTGTGGTAGAAATGGCATCCAAACGCTATCTTTACAGAGCTGGAAAAAAAAAAAAAGAAAGACAAGGTCAAAGTAAATGTATGCTCTTTTGACTGCTATAAAAAGCACATTATTAATTGCTGTCACATATGAGGGAAACATTGGACCACATTCAGCATGCTAAGTTAAAGAATGATCTACTCATGCATTTTGTATTGATTTACTGTCTGGTGAAGTTATCATAGTTGGTTAAATGAAGGCGGTGTGCCACCTACAGGCCTTTTAGTTGAAGTGTAGGTTTGTAAAGAACGCGCAATGCCGGAGACACCGGTTCGAATTTCACTCGGAGCAAGTCGAGTAGGATTGATTACACTCTTATTTGTTTAATCTGTTAAAATATTTTTAATTATGTATGTTGAATGTTACACTTAATACACATTTATACACTAAAATATTAGTAGTCTTATATTTTTTTATTTTTAATTATTAATTTATTTGTATTTTATTTAGTTATGTACAATTCACACATTTTATTTCATTGTATTTATTTGTGTTTCATGTATATGTATTTAGTTCCATTTTTTCAAGCTCATTTACACTCTGTAAATTACACTGTAAATATTACCCTTAATACACATTTATACACTTAAATATTGAAATTTAATTTTATGTGCTTTCTCTTCACTCGTAAAATTATGATAGTTTTCACTTCAGTGGGGCGTATTGTCATGTTCTCGCCTAGGGCCCCACAACCCCATGGGCCAGCACTGATGACCATAATCAAATATACGGAGAACGACAAGGCTACTTAGAATTTAAATGGCCTATGCACTGTTAGAAGAAGCCAATCAGCTGATCAGCTGATCTCGTGATCATAGCATGATGGGGACACGTCCTCCTCTCACTTGACTTTTTGCCTGTACTTCGCCGTTACCCCCATCACATGAAGTAGGAGCTCAAAGAGAACAAGATGAAAGGAGGGGAATGAGACAATGCCTATTCCACTGGTGTTGGATAGTGTCACTTTTATTTTGTAATATGTGACAATTATATTGTGGCAATTACATTATACATATGTCTATTTTTTTATTACATTTTAATTAATTAATTCATTATTTTATTATTATTATTATTTATTTTTTTGATTTTTTTGAGGAGGCACTGCCTGACAATACCCCTCCCCTAAAATACCCCTAAAAGTTTCTTTAACGTATTTAACTTTAGAGCAGTACTATCTCCCAATTTTTAGTCTGAACAGTGCAGATACATTGAAATAATTCTATCACTTGATTTTGCGACCATAGACCATTTGTAGCTGATGTCACGGTTACGTCACTTGCAGCTGCGTGCATTGTGGTGGTCAGTTTTTACTTTCACTTTTACTTTCACTTTCAGGTAATAATTGACTGTGATTTGAGGCTCCTTTACCAACATAATTTCCCTGCAAAGTTTGCACATTACATGTGTTATATCCACAGGCTTGCTTTTTAAGTTAAATATTTCTATGCAACGTACAGTAACATTTTTCTTCATCATCGACTCTTGAAAAATTATAGAAAAATTAATAAGTAAATGAGTCAATTAATTATCAAATATTTTGCTCAATTAATTCTCACAATTATCTCATAAGAATGTTTTCTCGCAGTTCCAAGTTTATATCTCACAATTCGGAATTTATAACTCACAATTTCGAGTTCATATCACAATTGTGGAGAAAAAAAAAATCAGAATTGAAGTTTACTATATCTCGCAATTCTTTTTTTCTTCTCAGAATTGTGAAAAATAATCAGAATTATGATTTATAAATTCGAAATTACCTTTTTTATTATTTTATTCCGTGGCCTCCATAGACTGAGATTGCAGAACTGTAATTTTCTGCCACCAGGTAGGCTCTGCCCACAAAACACATCACTGCTGTTTGTAAACACCCAAATGGTTGGGAAATAGGTAATATTTTTCTGGAATCTGTGATACATTTTGTTTAGGATTCTTTGATGAATAGTAAATTCAAAATAAATGCATTTATTTGAAATATACATTTTTGTAACAATGTCATGTTTTGTAACATCTTCAAAAAAAGTAACTTTTGATAAATGTAATGCATTCTTGCTGAATATAGTATTATTTCCTTAAAAATCTTACCTACCCCTAACATTTGAACGGTATGCACTAATGCCATCGTCTATAGAAATAGGTTTCATTAGTGATGGTTGTGTTCCGTATTGGTCAACTGATAAGTCAAGTGATGCCTGCTATGTCTTTCACTGATGTCTTTCATATCTAAGCCTTCTAAGGTATGGCTTATTTATAATTTATTTCATAACATTTTATAATTCTCAACGACAGCGACTTGAGGAGTAAAAAATATGTTCTTGTAGATACTCGTGGCATCACCTTTGACACAATAGTTACATAATAGTTACATAACATTCCAATAAAAAAATAATGAAATATTTTTTTGGTATTTCAAGGTGGGCTGTTGTGTGATGTTTTAGATATTGATATGGTGTAGTGTGCTGATGCTGATGCTGCTTCACTTGGTTTATTCTTACAAACAAAACATCAGTGCATCTCCATGTCCGTACACTGAGAGGCCAGCCAACTCCGGTCAGCTTGCCTCCTGTGATGTTATTAGATCTGGCTTAATAGTGCCAACTTGCTTCTCCACTGAACTTCTATCACCTGAGTTGAGAAATCTTTGTGTGCCATACTGCTGAAAGCAATTCAACAATCACATTTTAAGTTTTAGTCACATTTATTTATTTAGCACTTTGTACAGATGTTTTAAAGCAGTTTCACATTAATAAATAGGAAATTAACCATATTTCTGTCATGACAACTCTCAGAATGTTTGGCATGGTAATGGGTATGACAATGTTGATATATTTGGTCTTGGCAGAATCGATCTGCTACACTGCTGCTGTTGGTTATTGCTGCTGCTGCCGAGCAAATACAGGACTTGCTACTTCCAATAAATACATGCTGCTGTGGGCAAGTAAGACATGCTGCCAGTGTTAAATTTGACAGCGAATTTTGATTTAGTTTAAGTCATAGTCTTTTGACTAAAATGCCATTTAGTTTTAGTCATATTTTAGTCATCGGAAATTGTTTTAGTTTTAGTCTAGTTTTAGTCGACTAAATATAAGACTAAAATCTAATTTAGTTAAATTGTAATGCATAAAGCATTTCTCTAACAATACACAGATCCTATACACTGATATAGGTACATCTGATATTCCCCAAACTGTTTGTTCACCCAACTGAACTTTGCTCGCCAAAGCAGGCGGTTTTTGACCGTTCAAGTGCAAAAAGACACGAAAGAGCAAAATTCAGCATATTTCAGGGATTGACACACTTATCATTGAGGTACTATAGTTTTTGTTTAAAATTTTATTAGATTTGATTTTTAGTTTTAGATTTTTAATTTTTTGTTTGTCAAAGTTGGCGGGCAAGCTTTTCCTTTGTCTGGTCTCCTAGCTGAATTTGCATAATTGATGACTATCAGATCGGATTTTGAGATGGAGTACTTTCTTCACAATATCATTAAACAAACAGAACAATGCATTTGTCAGTTATGTGACATATCTCAGTGAATGAGCGGTAGCCAGAGCTTTAAAACGAGATCAAACTCGACAGATCAGAAAGGCATATAAAAGAAGTTATGGTTTACAGACAAATTCCCTCATTAAAACTAACACACCTACAATTATTTAACCTAAACCTAAACACTAGGAAACGTACATGCACTTGTATACATGATGGGTACATTTTGGCACAGTCATATTTTAAGAGTAGCTGTACATACAATCTCTAAGCATGTTTGTGTGTTTTTGTGTGTCTGTGTGTGTGTGTGGGGTGTGTGTGTGTGGAATTTGTCAGGTCAGTCTCTGGGCCCACAAAAGGGGGGTGACCCTTTTGAAGTCTCCAGAGCTAGGAAGTTGGAGTTTTCTGTTTAACCTCGGAGGGTAACAAAAATGTCAGAGTGTCTGTTTTTTTCTGGACCGGCCGGAGCCGAAGTCAGATTACAACACAGTCCAGCATGCGAGAAGCATCCTGAAGATTCCAGATTTTATTGACTGTCCTGATAAGTGTGCATATGCTACAGACCCCCCTTCGGCCAACGAAGTTCCCGTGTGGACCTCGTTGGACAGTCACGACGTCGGATGGCACATGGATCAGGATGGTCAAGCAGCAGGTGGTTCCTACTGGTTCTCTGTCCATCTCGATGAGGCTGGGCATTTTCTTTGACTTGACACTTCCTCTTCTCTGTCTCCTTTTGAAGCCTTGAGGAAGGGCAGATAGGCACTTGTCCATGGACTTTTGCATCCCTTTGATCCCTTTGGCTAGGATGGAGGCCAGGCCCAGGGTGAGTGCATACTTGGTTGCTATGGAGAGGCAGAGGGCTGTGTTAGCAGCTGTCCAGGCCTGGGCTATAGGTGAGCTGGTCAGGACGGGCAGTCGGGAGAGTGCTTGGAGGGCTGTATCAACAGGAGTAATGTCAATTAGCTGGGACCCCTCTTTCTCAATCCTCAGTTCCAGTCCTTGATCTAAGGTGTGATGGTGATTCCTGGAGGAGGATGGGATTTCCAGTTTTGACTGGTACTATTTACTTGAGAGACAGTACGCTACCAGATGGTTGAGGTGAAGGATGGAACCCAGGGGTACCTGGATCCACTTACTTGGATTGGGCAGGCTGACACGAGTGGCAGTGTTGTGCTGATTGTAGGTTAGGGTGGCAGCATGAGTGGGGGTGTGGACGAGCAGTCGATCACCCACAATCTCGGCTTGGGTTCCGATGACTTGGGTGCGAGGCTTGGCCTCGGCAGGGCAGCGTGTGTCCCTGGTCATGGGCTGCAACCGCCCCATTCCTTCAGGCTTGTTAGAGCCGAGGAAGTGAATGTCTTTGGTCAAAATGCACCTGCTCAAATGGGGAGCCAGGTACAGCTGTGGGTTGCTGTAGTGGTAGACTACCACATCTAAGGTCTGTATCTTGGTGTGAGTGTTACCTTGCCACCATCTGACATTGACCTTGTCTTTGGGTCTGGAGATGTTATCTGGTTCACCGCTGGGTAGATTGAGAAGGACAGCCACCTCATTCTGCTCGGGGTCGACGTGCAGTAGAATGGCTGCACCCAGAGAGTCAGCAAGGTGGGCTGGAACAGTCTTGGTGGGTCTGCCAGTAGCAAAGTCCAGCACAGTTTGCATAGGATACTGAGGAATCCTATTCATAGCCACTCTGTCCATATAGAAACTAACTTCTCGCAGCAGGTCTGTCATCAGAGCCCTAACCAGCTGATTTTTGGCAAAGTCATTTTGGAAGACTGTAAACAGCTGCTTCATTGAGTTCACCGTTTGGATCAGCAGGAAACTGTGAGTACAGAGAACTACAACAATACCTTTCCGGGATTTGCAGGTGGTTTGCAGGGTTTGGCTCTGTGTTGCGAGTTGTTTTCTCAGTTGTAGGCGGAGCTTGTTGCAATGCTGATGAGTGGAGCAGGCTGTGATGAGACTCGAGTCTCCTGGTTGGTACAGGTGCAACGGCAGTGTCACCTGCCGTGCTGTCAGTAGTTCCGTGGGGAACACCTGAGTTGACTCCTGTATGGTGTCTGTGATGGCCATGAGCATCAGAGGAAGTTCTACAGTCCAGTCTTTCTGGTCGACTGACCATGGAAACGTGACTCCTCTGCGTTGCAGTGGAGTTTGCGTTTGCAGTTTGGACTTGACAGCAAACTTGACATCCTCTGGCATACTCTGCCACATCTTGCTGCATGCTGGGCCAGTACGCCACTTGTTTCAAAGTCTCATAAATAGTTCTGGTGCCATAGTCTCTGGCACATGGTGTGTCGTGGGCGTATATTATTTCACCCCTCTTTTGGCCCTGTGGCAGTACAAGCTTTGGCGCTGTGAGGACATCAGGGACATACTTTAGAAAGTTCACTCCCACACGCAGCATGTGGTCGGTCTCATGCAGTCGTTTGTGGCTAGGGGCCGCCGTGGGACCAGATGCCGTGAACGGGAGGTTGGAGGGGTATGAGTGGTGGTACAAAACATTTCGAATTGAAGTGTTGGAAACTTTGGTTGGCAGTGGCAGTGGCAGTAAGGCGGGAAATGTTGCAGGAACAGTCTGCTGGCTGGGGGTTGTGGTTGCCACACTAAGGGTGGGTGACTGGGGTGGGGGTGACCGTAGGTTGCCATGTGGTGTGCCAGTCTTGGCACGGGCAGTAGTTTGGTCGTTTGCACCTTTGCCACGCCCTGGTTGCTTTGAATGTCTTTTCACCTTTTCCCCGTAAGCGATCATGTCGTGTTTTTGGGTGATGTCATCACGTGTTTGGTCCATGTGTTGATGTTTCACCGGCATGTTGTATTCAGCCTTGAAACCAGTTTGTTTCCAGCTCAGAAGATGGCATGTGAAGCCATGTCTGGCATAGTGTGAGTCTGCAAATGAGTTCTCTGATGTTATGGGCTGAGGCAACTTGAAGGGTTATGAGAATAACTGCTACTTCAACATACTGACATGACTGGGGACCCCACCTGATGTTCTGTGGTTGGCAGGGTTGGTAGTTTAAACATCCATCGACGTAGACAGTGGGCATACCTTGGCACGCATTCTCTTTGACGTACCTGTGACAGGTTGGTTGTGATCGTTGGGGTACCTTTATCTCAAGTGTTGAAGCTGTTGTGCTGTCATAGCAGTTTTGGCAGGCAGCTGAATCTCTGCTCCGTGCAGACTTGTGCTTTCTGGCACATCGTGGTGGGTCACCACCTGCTGTTTGGTTTTACAACGAGCCAGATGGGGACTAAGCAGGTATTGTTGCCTGGGATAACACCTTTTCCTTCCATGAAACAGATACTTTTCTGCACTGGTTCATGGTAGGCAATAGGACCGTTGTACTGTCTGATGCAGGTGGGAGGAGTGTTTGGGTGTGTGGAAACACACATTGTATGAAAGTTAGTGAGGCCACAGTCTAAAGAGTCTTTGGCAAATGACATTTTGAATTCGTTCAGGAACTGTTGAAGTTTTTGACAGTCTGCATCATTCTTTGGGACATTTGCATCTTTAAGATTTGGTTGGCCTTGAGACTCACACTCTGGGAATGACTCCCCCGTTGTGGTGTCAGTTGTCAGGTTGGCTGTCAGAGGTGCAGCACTTTCCTGAGTTTCACAGGCAGGCTGGTTAGCAACTGTGGGTGCTACAAGGTGTTGGTCCTCCATCAGCTCCATTCTGCACACCTGCTCTGTGGGTACAGGCCTGATGGAAGTGATGGAGCCGATCTTGAAGGATGCTGTGAACCTTGTGTTGTCTGAGCTTCCTTTTGGGACCATTGCAACTGGCATTGAGCCGATGACTGTTAACACTCTGAGGTCTGAGGTATCGCCGGCGATACCACCGCGTTTTTTTTTCTAACCAGTGTGAAAGAGACTCAAAATACTCTGTCAATGTAACACATACAATTAAGGGTTATATACCATTTTAATCTGTGGAATATCTTCTTTTATTTGTGTACACTCAGAGTAACAACAAAATGTTGTGCTTTTTGCAAAATAAAGAAAACTAACATGATGCGTGATCTCTCGTTTCCCTCTGAACGAACTCCAATCTGATAGTTCTCAGAAAATGAACTGTAACTTAGTGAATACTAATCACAAAAAAATGAGACTTCTGTCTAAAAAAACGTTGAAATGTCAGGTTTTAAATCGTATAAGTTAAATCGACAATAAACATTCTGTGTTTATGTAATCTGTATGAAAAGAGAGCCATGTCAGAAGTCCGTGATTCAGCTCATTATCCACTAATGCGACCACGCCCACGCCCACACCCACGGAGCCAGTGCTATTCAGACGCAAATTCAGTCAATACATACATACATCATCTTAATCGTGTATTTATTGTCTTGAAAAGTGTTTTGAATAGCCATAGTTAGCGATCTCTGGCCTCTGTTAGTTCGGTTAGTTCCTGGATTGTCTATTCTTCTTTAGCAGGCATTTGTGGACTAAAGGTGCACAGAGCGCCCTCCGGCTGGTAACCCCCCCAATATTCAAATGCTTTAGTTACAACCCCCCCCAATATTTCAACATGAAAATCACAGTAGATCAAATGAAAAATATGTAGAATTCATTTATTTTGTAACAATAATTTTGTTTCTATTCAAATATGAGTTTGTCATAATAAATTAGACAAAAATATTCTCCCCCTCCATTGAACTCAATAAAAAAGCGAATTGCTGCCGCCTACTGGCGGTTTCAATATTTAACATAATGTCTTTCTTTTTAGAATCACTCAGTTATGTTAGAATTTGATGAATGATTATACATAAATTTCATAAAGTTATGAAAGATAGATAGATAGATAGATAGATAGATTATCCAATAACGCTACACATAAAACAGATTATTATTTTTTAATTAAAAAAAACAACAACAAAAAAAAACAGGCAGCATACGTTCAACCCCCCCAATGTTGAAACCAAATCTACGCCCTTGCATAGAGGTAACATAATTGTTCAGACACTTTGCATCACAGAAATACATTATATTTTAAGTATATAATAGAATACCATTATTTTAAATTGTAATAATATTTCACAGTATTGCTGTTTTTTCTGTATGTTTGATTTACATTATGATGAGCTTGAGACATGATCAACAGAGGGTTTTTTCACAGCCTACCTGACTGAAAGAGCACATTATTTATGCAGGTCATTAGAGCTCTTTATGCGATTCTTTTGTATTCTCAGGTGAGAATCATCCATTATTCATGATGATTCACACCTCCACGCATACTGTGTTTCTTGAACAAAGATGTTTTAGAAAATTTAACTCCCTGAGGTCTGAAAACGCGCCGGCGCGTTTTGCAGGATTTTTTTCACATTGCAGCAAAACAGACTTAAAATACTCCGTCATTTCTTGTCATAGAGACATAAGTAATATATCAATTGAAACTATAGAATGTCGTCTTTTATTTGTGTACACTCAGAGTAAAAACACAATGTTGTGCTTTTTGTAAAATAAAGAAAACTAACATGATGCGTGATCTCTCCTCTCCCTCTGAAAGAAGTCCAATCTGATAGTTTAGTCTGATAGAAAATGAACTGTAACTTATGAATACTAATGACAAAAAAAATGACACTTGCGTCTAAAGAAACGTTGAAATGTCAGGTTTTAAATCGTGCAAGCCAAATCGAAAACAAACATTCTGTGTTTATGTAATCTGTATGAAAAGAGAGCCATGTCAGAAATCCGTGATTCAGCTCATTATCTGCTAATGCGGCCACGCCCACAGAGCCAGCGCTATTCAGACGCAAATTCAGAGGCAATACATGCATTCATCGTCTCAATCGTGTATTTTTTGTCTTGAAAAGTGTTTATTTGGATGTTAAAGCAATGGTTAGCGATCTCTAGAAGACATGCAGTTAGTTCCTAGTTCCTTTTCTTCTTTATATGAATTTGTGGCCTAAAAGTGTACAGAGAGCGCCCTCCGACTGCAAGTATGAATTGAAAATACCATTCTTGAAATGTCCTCTTCTTCTTTAGAATAATTTGTGGACTAAAGGTGTACAGAGCGCCCTCCGGCTGCAAGTATGAATTGAAATAATAAAGTAAAGTATCCAGCGCTCATAGTGATGACAATAAATATTACTTCTCAGTATAGAAAATTGACATTGGCACAGTTCCTCAACAAACCGTCCATACCGGCGTGATGAATACGATCCTCAACTGGATGGAACTGAAATAAATACTTTAAATTTTGCGATCCTATCAGATTTATAATAGCAACCTGATTCGTAACAAAGCACTGTTCGCCAAAGGAGGACTGGTCCCCCGACTAAGCCTGGTTTCTCCCAAGGTTTTTTTTCTCCATTTTAACACCTATTTGCCACTTGTTTGTCACCTGATGTCACCTGTTGGAGTTTGGGTTCCTTGCCACTGTCGCCTTTGGCTTGCTTAGTTGGGGACACTTGACATTTGACTTGACATTTGATATTCAACAGTATTCTTGACATTTATTCAACAGTGCTTTGATCTGCCTGCATTGACACTATTCTTGAAGAGCTGCTGTGCAGCAAAAATTATGTACCAGTTATCAATGTAAAGCCGCTTTGATACAATCTGCATTGTAAAAAGCGCTATATAAATAAAGGTGACTTGACTTGACTTGACATAAATATATAAGAATCCATCAATATTTCTCCAAATGTGCATGCTTTTAAGCTAAAAGCCTATATGAAATGCCATAGAGGTAACATAATTGTTCAGACACTTTGCATCACAGAAATACATTTTATTTTAAAGAATATAATAGAATACCATTATTTTAAATTGTAATAATATTTCACAGTATTGCTGTTTATGATGAGCTGAGACATTATTACAGAGGTTTTTTTTTCACAGCCTACCTGACTGAAAGGCCTCATTAATATGCAAGTCATTTCAGGTCATTATTATGTGATTCTTTTGTCTTCTCAGGTGTAAATGGCCCATTATTCATGCAGATTCACGCCTCCACGCATACTGTGTTTCTTGACAAAAAGTGTCTTACAAAAACTAAATCAATATATTGTTTTATATGAAGGAGTAGGCAGCATAATTTTTACATAATTCTGAAGCAAAAACTCTAGTCTACAACCTCCAATACCCAAAAGTCTTGTGAACACAGATTTAATATACTTTTTTTGGCCTTATTTCAGTGACTTAAGTTTTTTGTTTTTCAATAACCACGCATAAGCATTATTCCTTCAAAAATACAAACATGTACATACATGTTCCTCACATATTATTGTAGCCTAGTTTGTGCTGAATACAGTGTAATGACACTTTTGTCATTTATATGTTTATGAACAACTGAAAAAAGCAAATGTCAGGGCATGTCAAAACTTCTCCAAGCCCCAAATCAGCCTCAGACTCCAGAGGGTTAAAGTTCTCTATTGATTTATATGAAGGAATAGGAAGGATAATTTTTACATCATTTTGAAGCAAAAATTCTAGTCTACAATCTCCAATACCCAGAAGTCTTGTGAACACAGATTTAATATTATTTTTTTGGCCTTATTTCAGTGACTTACGTTTTTTGTTTTTTCAATAACCATGCATAAACGTGTAACGAAGTAGCGGTTCATACAGTTATTAATCAATTTATGGATGAAATATGAATATAATAATTCATAAGGTTATGAATAAATTATGATTCATATATCGACCCAACTGGGAATTAAACATATATTGTGAATCAATTACAACGAATTATAATCAATTACATATATGATTAGTTCTGGTTTAATAATTATTTAGAGAAACTGTTCGTTTGTCCAGCAAACTAAGTCCCTCACAGAATATTATAAACAGAGTTATTCTCTGGCCATGAAAATAACTTGCTATTGTAGCATCAAAGCATAAAGCGATCGAAAAACGTTAAAGTGACTTGGTCTTCAGTTGAAAGAACAACAGAACAATCGAGCATGAATTAAGTGTTTAATATATGCAGCTACGGCTACAGAGATTATACGTCTAAAATATATACAGAAGTATACACATATATATATATATATATATATATATATATATATATATATATATATATATATATATATATATATATATATATATATATATATATATATATATATACACAAGAGTGAGAATGAAGAAAAGACATGGAAAGAAAGATGATCAAAGGATGGCAAATTCTTTGTTAAACCTTTTTGAGAGAGAGCCAGCACAGAAATCAGTTTAGACAAATTCAGATAAATGATAATACTTGCTTATTGGTTCAAGTCCGTGTGTAGCAGTTTCAATGCGCCTGGCTGGGTTGGTCCTTTCAGAGAGGGTTTCTCCGGCGGGGTTTTCAAAAGAGGTTTAAGCTTAAGAAACTTAGCCGAAGAGAGAGAAAGTCTAAGGAAGTGGTCCTCCCGAACTGCGCGCGTGGTTGGGAAGCGCGGTCACCTGAGGCGTCCGTGCACGAGGTGCTCGTGAGTCAGTCGGGAGACAAAGGAGAAGAAGAAGAG